>NW_027325363.1:705000-855934 GCF_036924035.1 Leuresthes tenuis | reverse complement strand
TGTTAGAAACCAGCTGCAGTTAGAGCCTCAGTTAGAGTTTTTCCTGTTAGAAACCAGCTGCAGTTAGAGCCTCAGTTAGAGTTTTTCCTGATAGAAACCAGCTGCAGTTAGAGCCTCAGTTAGAGTTTTTCCTGTTAGAAACCAGCTGCAGTTAGAGCCACAGTTAGAGTTTTTCCTGTTAGAAACCAGCTGCAGTTAGAGCCTCAGTTAGAGTTTTTCCTGTTAGAAACCAGCTGCAGTTAGAGCCTCAGTTAGAGTTTTTCCTGTTAGAAACCAGCTGCAGTTAGAGCCTCAGTTAGAGTTTTTCCTGTTAGAAACCAGCTGCAGTTAGAGCCTCAGTTAGAGTTTTTCCTGTTAGAAACCAGCTGCAGTTAGAGCCTCAGTTAGAGTTTTTCCTGTTAGAAACCAGCTGCAGTTAGAGCCTCAGTTAGAGTTTTTCCTGTTAGAAACCAGCTGCAGTTAGAGCCACAGTTAGAGTTTTTCCTGTTAGAAACCAGCTGCAGTTAGAGCCACAGTTAGAGTTTTTCCTGTAAGAAACCAGCTGCAGTTAGAGCCTCAGTTAGAGTTTTTCCTGATAGAAACCAGCTGCAGTTAGAGCCTCAGTTAGAGTTTTTCCTGATAGAAACCAGCTGCAGTTAGAGCCTCAGTTAGAGTTTTTCCTGTTAGAAACCAGCTGCAGTTAGAGCCTCAGTTAGAGTTTTTCCTGTTAGAAACCAGCTGCAGTTAGAGCCTCAGTTAGAGTTTTTCCTGATAGAAACCAGCTGCAGTTAGAGCCTCAGTTAGAGTTTTTCCTGTTAGAAACCAGCTGCAGTTAGAGCCACAGTTAGAGTTTTTCCTGATAGAAACCAGCTGCAGTTAGAGCCTCAGTTAGAGTTTTTCCTGTTAGAAACCAGCTGCAGTTAGAGCCTCAGTTAGAGTTTTTCCTGTTAGAAACCAGCTGCAGTTAGAGCCACAGTTAGAGTTTTTCCTGATAGAAACCAGCTGCAGTTAGAGCCTCAGTTAGAGTTTTTCCTGATAGAAACCAGCTGCAGTTAGAGCCACAGTTAGAGTTTTTCCTGTTAGAAACCAGCTGCAGTTAGAGCCTCAGTTAGAGTTTTTCCTGTTAGAAACCAGCTGCAGTTAGAGCCTCAGTTAGAGTTTTTCCTGTTAGAAACCAGCTGCAGTTAGAGCCACAGTTAGAGTTTTTCCTGATAGAAACCAGCTGCAGTTAGAGCCTCAGTTAGAGTTTTTCCTGTTAGAAACCAGCTGCAGTTAGAGCCTCAGTTAGAGTTTTTCCTGTTAGAAACCAGCTGCAGTTAGAGCCTCAGTTAGAGTTTTCCTGATAGAAACCAGCTGCAGTTAGAGCCTCAGTTAGAGTTTTTCCTGTTAGAAACCAGCTGCAGTTAGAGCCACAGTTAGAGTTTTTCCTGATAGAAACCAGCTGCAGTTAGAGCCTCAGTTAGAGTTTTTCCTGATAGAAACCAGCTGCAGTTAGAGCCACAGTTAGAGTTTTTCCTGTTAGAAACCAGCTGCAGTTAGAGCCTCAGTTAGAGTTTTTCCTGTTAGAAACCAGCTGCAGTTAGAGCCTCAGTTAGAGTTTTTCCTGTTAGAAACCAGCTGCAGTTAGAGCCTCAGTTAGAGTTTTTCCTGATAGAAACCAGCTGCAGTTAGAGCCTCAGTTAGAGTTTTTCCTGATAGAAACCAGCTGCAGTTAGAGCCTCAGTTAGAGTTTTTCCTGTTAGAAACCAGCTGCAGTTAGAGCCTCAGTTAGAGTTTTTCCTGTTAGAAACCAGCTGCAGTTAGAGCCTCAGTTAGAGTTTTTCCTGTTAGAAACCAGCTGCAGTTAGAGCCTCAGTTAGAGTTTTTCCTGTTAGAAACCAGCTGCAGTTAGAGCCTCAGTTAGAGTTTTTCCTGTTAGAAACCAGCTGCAGTTAGAGCCTCAGTTAGAGTTTTTCCTGTTAGAAACCAGCTGCAGTTAGAGCCACAGTTAGAGTTTTTCCTGTTAGAAACCAGCTGCAGTTAGAGCCTCAGTTAGAGTTTTTCCTGTTAGAAACCAGCTGCAGTTAGAGCCTCAGTTAGAGTTTTTCCTGTTAGAAACCAGCTGCAGTTAGAGCCTCAGTTAGAGTTTTTCCTGTTAGAAACCAGCTGCAGTTAGAGCCTCAGTTAGAGTTTTTCCTGTTAGAAACCAGCTGCAGTTAGAGCCTCAGTTAGAGTTTTTCCTGTTAGAAACCAGCTGCAGTTAGAGCCTCAGTTAGAGTTTTTCCTGTTAGAAACCAGCTGCAGTTAGAGCCTCAGTTAGAGTTTTTCCTGTTAGAAACCAGCTGCAGTTAGAGCCTCAGTTAGAGTTTTTCCTGTTAGAAACCAGCTGCAGTTAGAGCCTCAGTTAGAGTTTTTCCTGTTAGAAACCAGCTGCAGTTAGAGCCTCAGTTAGAGTTTTTCCTGTTAGAAACCAGCTGCAGTTATAGCCTCAGTTAGAGTTTTTCCTGTTAGAAACCAGCTGCAGTTAGAGCCTCAGTTAGAGTTTTTCCTGTTAGAAACCAGCTGCAGTTAGAGCCTCAGTTAGAGTTTTTCCTGTTAGAAACCAGCTGCAGTTAGAGCCTCAGTTAGAGTTTTTCCTGTTAGAAACCAGCTGCAGTTAGAGCCTCAGTTAGAGTTTTTCCTGTTAGAAACCAGCTGCAGTTAGAGCCTCAGTTAGAGTTTTTCCTGTTAGAAACCAGCTGCAGTTAGAGCCTCAGTTAGAGTTTTTCCTGTTAGAAACCAGCTGCAGTTAGAGCCTCAGTTAGAGTTTTTCCTGATAGAAACCAGCTGCAGTTAGAGCCTCAGTTAGAGTTTTTCCTGTTAGAAACCAGCTGCAGTTAGAGCCTCAGTTAGAGTTTTTCCTGTTAGAAACCAGCTGCAGTTAGAGCCTCAGTTAGAGTTTTTCCTGTTAGAAACCAGCTGCAGTTAGAGCCTCAGTTAGAGTTTTTCCTGTTAGAAACCAGCTGCAGTTAGAGCCTCAGTTAGAGTTTTTCCTGTTAGAAACCAGCTGCAGTTAGAGCCTCAGTTAGAGTTTTTCCTGTTAGAAACCAGCTGCAGTTAGAGCCTCAGTTAGAGTTTTTCCTGTTAGAAACCAGCTGCAGTTAGAGCCTCAGTTAGAGTTTTTCCTGTTAGAAACCAGCTGCAGTTAGAGCCTCAGTTAGAGTTTTTCCTGATAGAAACCAGCTGCAGTTAGAGCCTCAGTTAGAGTTTTTCCTGTTAGAAACCAGCTGCAGTTAGAGCCTCAGTTAGAGTTTTTCCTGTTAGAAACCAGCTGCAGTTAGAGCCTCAGTTAGAGTTTTTCCTGTTAGAAACCAGCTGCAGTTAGAGCCTCAGTTAGAGTTTTTCCTGTTAGAAACCAGCTGCAGTTAGAGCCTCAGTTAGAGTTTTTCCTGTTAGAAACCAGCTGCAGTTAGAGCCTCAGTTAGAGTTTTTCCTGTTAGAAACCAGCTGCAGTTAGAGCCTCAGTTAGAGTTTTTCCTGTTAGAAACCAGCTGCAGTTAGAGCCTCAGTTAGAGTTTTTCCTGTTAGAAACCAGCTGCAGTTAGAGCCTCAGTTAGAGTTTTTCCTGTTAGAAACCAGCTGCATTTAGAGCCTCAGTTAGAGTTTTTCCTGTTAGAAACCAGCTGCATTTAGAGCCTCAGTTAGAGTTTTTCCTGTTAGAAACCAGCTGCATTTAGAGCCTCAGTTAGAGTTTTTCCTGTTAGAAACCAGCTGCAGTTAGAGCCTCAGTTAGAGTTTTTCCTGTTAGAAACCAGCTGCAGTTAGAGCCTCAGTTAGAGTTTTTCCTGTTAGAAACCAGCTGCAGTTAGAGCCTCAGTTAGAGTTTTTCCTGTTAGAAACCAGCTGCAGTTAGAGCCTCAGTTAGAGTTTTTCCTGTTAGAAACCAGCTGCAGTTATAGCCTCAGTTAGAGTTTTTCCTGTTAGAAACCAGCTGCAGTTAGAGCCTCAGTTAGAGTTTTTCCTGTTAGAAACCAGCTGCAGTTAGAGCCTCAGTTAGAGTTTTTCCTGACAGAAACCAGCTGCAGTTAGAGCCTCAGTTAGAGTTTTTCCTGATAGAAACCAGCTGCAGTTAGAGCCTCAGTTAGAGTTTTTCCTGTTAGAAACCAGCTGCAGTTAGAGCCACAGTTAGAGTTTTTCCTGTTAGAAACCAGCTGCAGTTAGAGCCTCAGTTAGAGTTTTTCCTGTTAGAAACCAGCTGCAGTTAGAGCCTCAGTTAGAGTTTTTCCTGTTAGAAACCAGCTGCAGTTAGAGCCTCAGTTAGAGTTTTTCCTGTTAGAAACCAGCTGCAGTTAGAGCCTCAGTTAGAGTTTTTCCTGTTAGAAACCAGCTGCAGTTAGAGCCTCAGTTAGAGTTTTTCCTGTTAGAAACCAGCTGCAGTTAGAGCCTCAGTTAGAGTTTTTCCTGTTAGAAACCAGCTGCAGTTAGAGCCTCAGTTAGAGTTTTTCCTGTTAGAAACCAGCTGCAGTTAGAGCCTCAGTTAGAGTTTTTCCTGTTAGAAACCAGCTGCAGTTAGAGCCTCAGTTAGAGTTTTTCCTGTTAGAAAACCAGCTGCAGTTAGAGCCACAGTTAGAGTTTTTCCTGTTAGAAACCAGCTGCAGTTAGAGCCTCAGTTAGAGTTTTTCCTGATAGAAACCAGCTGCAGTTAGAGCCTCAGTTAGAGTTTTTCCTGTTAGAAACCAGCTGCAGTTAGAGCCTCAGTTAGAGTTTTTCCTGTTAGAAACCAGCTGCAGTTAGAGCCTCAGTTAGAGTTTTTCCTGTTAGAAACCAGCTGCAGTTAGAGCCTCAGTTAGAGTTTTTCCTGTTAGAAACCAGCTGCAGTTAGAGCCTCAGTTAGAGTTTTTCCTGTTAGAAACCAGCTGCAGTTAGAGCCTCAGTTAGAGTTTTTCCTGTTAGAAACCAGCTGCAGTTAGAGCCACAGTTAGAGTTTTTCCTGTTAGAAACCAGCTGCAGTTAGAGCCACAGTTAGAGTTTTTCCTGTTAGAAACCAGCTGCAGTTAGAGCCTCAGTTAGAGTTTTTCCTGTTAGAAACCAGCTGCAGTTAGAGCCTCAGTTAGAGTTTTTCCTGTTAGAAACCAGCTGCAGTTAGAGCCTCAGTTAGAGTTTTTCCTGTTAGAAACCAGCTGCAGTTAGAGCCTCAGTTAGAGTTTTTCCTGTTAGAAACCAGCTGCAGTTAGAGCCTCAGTTAGAGTTTTTCCTGTTAGAAACCAGCTGCAGTTAGAGCCTCAGTTAGAGTTTTTCCTGATAGAAACCAGCTGCAGTTAGAGCCTCAGTTAGAGTTTTTCCTGTTAGAAACCAGCTGCAGTTAGAGCCTCAGTTAGAGTTTTTCCTGTTAGAAACCAGCTGCAGTTAGAGCCTCAGTTAGAGTTTTTCCTGTTAGAAACCAGCTGCAGTTAGAGCCTCAGTTAGAGTTTTTCCTGTTAGAAACCAGCTGCAGTTAGAGCCTCAGTTAGAGTTTTTCCTGTTAGAAACCAGCTGCAGTTAGAGCCTCAGTTAGAGTTTTTCCTGATAGAAACCAGCTGCAGTTAGAGCCTCAGTTAGAGTTTTTCCTGTTAGAAACCAGCTGCAGTTAGAGCCTCAGTTAGAGTTTTTCCTGTTAGAAACCAGCTGCAGTTAGAGCCTCAGTTAGAGTTTTTCCTGTTAGAAACCAGCTGCAGTTAGAGCCTCAGTTAGAGTTTTTCCTGTTAGAAACCAGCTGCAGTTAGAGCCTCAGTTAGAGTTTTTCCTGTTAGAAACCAGCTGCAGTTATAGCCTCAGTTAGAGTTTTTCCTGTTAGAAACCAGCTGCAGTTAGAGCCTCAGTTAGAGTTTTTCCTGTTAGAAACCAGCTGCAGTTAGAGCCTCAGTTAGAGTTTTTCCTGTTAGAAACCAGCTGCAGTTAGAGCCTCAGTTAGAGTTTTTCCTGTTAGAAACCAGCTGCAGTTAGAGCCT
Organism: Leuresthes tenuis; assembly: GCF_036924035.1. Lineage (NCBI taxonomy): Eukaryota > Metazoa > Chordata > Actinopteri > Atheriniformes > Atherinopsidae > Leuresthes > Leuresthes tenuis. Next base: position 850,010 of record NW_027325363.1, on the reverse strand, counting down.
CAGTTAGAGTTTTTCCTGACAGAAACCAGCTGCAGTTAGAGCCTCAGTTAGAGTTTTTCCTGTTAGAAACCAGCTGCAGTTAGAGCCTCAGTTAGAGTTTTTCCTGTTAGAAACCAGCTGCAGTTAGAGCCTCAGTTAGAGTTTTTCCTGTTAGAAACCAGCTGCAGTTAGAGCCTCAGTTAGAGTTTTTCCTGTTAGAAACCAGCTGCAGTTAGAGCCTCAGTTAGAGTTTTTCCTGTTAGAAACCAGCTGCAGTTAGAGCCTCAGTTAGAGTTTTTCCTGTTAGAAACCAGCTGCAGTTAGAGCCTCAGTTAGAGTTTTTCCTGTTAGAAACCAGCTGCAGTTAGAGCCTCAGTTAGAGTTTTTCCTGTTAGAAACCAGCTGCAGTTAGAGCCACAGTTAGAGTTTTTCCTGTTAGAAACCAGCTGCAGTTAGAGCCACAGTTAGAGTTTTTCCTGTAAGAAACCAGCTGCAGTTAGAGCCTCAGTTAGAGTTTTTCCTGATAGAAACCAGCTGCAGTTAGAGCCTCAGTTAGAGTTTTTCCTGATAGAAACCAGCTGCAGTTAGAGCCTCAGTTAGAGTTTTTCCTGTTAGAAACCAGCTGCAGTTAGAGCCTCAGTTAGAGTTTTTCCTGATAGAAACCAGCTGCAGTTAGAGCCTCAGTTAGAGTTTTTCCTGATAGAAACCAGCTGCAGTTAGAGCCTCAGTTAGAGTTTTTCCTGTTAGAAACCAGCTGCAGTTAGAGCCTCAGTTAGAGTTTTTCCTGTTAGAAACCAGCTGCAGTTAGAGCCACAGTTAGAGTTTTTCCTGATAGAAACCAGCTGCAGTTAGAGCCTCAGTTAGAGTTTTTCCTGTTAGAAACCAGCTGCAGTTAGAGCCTCAGTTAGAGTTTTTCCTGTTAGAAACCAGCTGCAGTTAGAGCCACAGTTAGAGTTTTTCCTGTTAGAAACCAGCTGCAGTTAGAGCCTCAGTTAGAGTTTTTCCTGTTAGAAACCAGCTGCAGTTAGAGCCTCAGTTAGAGTTTTTCCTGTTAGAAACCAGCTGCAGTTAGAGCCTCAGTTAGAGTTTTTCCTGTTAGAAACCAGCTGCAGTTAGAGCCTCAGTTAGAGTTTTTCCTGTTAGAAACCAGCTGCAGTTAGAGCCTCAGTTAGAGTTTTTCCTGTTAGAAACCAGCTGCAGTTAGAGCCTCAGTTAGAGTTTTTCCTGTTAGAAACCAGCTGCAGTTAGAGCCTCAGTTAGAGTTTTTCCTGTTAGAAACCAGCTGCAGTTAGAGCCTCAGTTAGAGTTTTTCCTGTTAGAAACCAGCTGCAGTTAGAGCCTCAGTTAGAGTTTTTCCTGTTAGAAACCAGCTGCAGTTAGAGCCTCAGTTAGAGTTTTTCCTGTTAGAAACCAGCTGCAGTTAGAGCCACAGTTAGAGTTTTTCCTGTTAGAAACCAGCTGCAGTTAGAGCCTCAGTTAGAGTTTTTCCTGTTAGAAACCAGCTGCAGTTAGAGCCTCAGTTAGAGTTTTTCCTGTTAGAAACCAGCTGCAGTTAGAGCCTCAGTTAGAGTTTTTCCTGTTAGAAACCAGCTGCAGTTAGAGCCTCAGTTAGAGTTTTTCCTGTTAGAAACCAGCTGCAGTTAGAGCCACAGTTAGAGTTTTTCCTGATAGAAACCAGCTGCAGTTAGAGCCTCAGTTAGAGTTTTTCCTGTTAGAAACCAGCTGCAGTTAGAGCCTCAGTTAGAGTTTTTCCTGTTAGAAACCAGCTGCAGTTAGAGCCACAGTTAGAGTTTTTCCTGTTAGAAACCAGCTGCAGTTAGAGCCTCAGTTAGAGTTTTTCCTGTTAGAAACCAGCTGCAGTTAGAGCCTCAGTTAGAGTTTTTCCTGTTAGAAACCAGCTGCAGTTAGAGCCTCAGTTAGAGTTTTTCCTGTTAGAAACCAGCTGCAGTTAGAGCCTCAGTTAGAGTTTTTCCTGTTAGAAACCAGCTGCAGTTAGAGCCTCAGTTAGAGTTTTTCCTGTTAGAAACCAGCTGCAGTTAGAGCCTCAGTTAGAGTTTTTCCTGTTAGAAACCAGCTGCAGTTAGAGCCTCAGTTAGAGTTTTTCCTGTTAGAAACCAGCTGCAGTTAGAGCCTCAGTTAGAGTTTTTCCTGTTAGAAACCAGCTGCAGTTAGAGCCTCAGTTAGAGTTTTTCCTGTTAGAAACCAGCTGCAGTTAGAGCCTCAGTTAGAGTTTTTCAGTAAGTCTGTCCTTCACACCTTCTTCAGAGTTAAAAGTGAACTCATTACAGGGTGAAACGTCTCTGAAGGTGTTGCATCAATGTTTCATGTCTTTAATGTAACATGAATATGAATTTAACAACAAGCGATTCAGTTAAATACAGAAATAACTGACTCAGGTTTTTATTACTGCTCAGTTTATTAAAACAGTAAATGATAAATGAATAAACAGATCATATGAAGTTACATAAATATCATTAAAATGGGTTCAAACTGAGGCTGAATCAGCAGAAATATCAGTTTTTGTCACATAATTGGCATCATTTGTTCCTGTGGACACTCGGCGTCTGTTTGGACTTCATGGTTCTGGTTCTTTTTGAGCTCAGAGGAGCTGAGATGGAGCTGTTTGGTCTGTTGTGGTGCAGATGCTGTTCAGCATCCATTTATGACTGAAGATGAGCGCTGAAGCGTGGCTCGTGCAACAGAACCAGACATGTTGAGGTGCTGTTGGGACCCTCCTTTACTGTGACTTTAACCTGCACAGTTCACAGGGAAGCGTGCTCTTTATTCAGCATCTTTTGATCCAGTCGCAGCATTCCTTCGTCAGTGTTTTCAGAGCTGAACAGAACTGGGTCCATCTGACAGCAGCAGAATCAGCTTAATTTCCGACCCGAACCAACTAGCCTGAACCCTTCTGTCAGTTCTTTAAGGGATAGGAACATGGGACCGTGAAAACTCTGAGTGACACTGTTGTTCCTGCACATGTCGGACCACCGGGAGCTCAGGTGATGTGACCCTGAAGTAAGGAGCAGCAGCCATGATCAGAGCTGTTTGAATCCTCCTAATACCAAGGAAAGGAGCTCCGACGCTTCCTCAGCCTCCTAAACACCGGACATTTACTGCTGTTTGCTTCACCAGAACATCATCCATCATCCATCCATCCATCCATCCATCCATCCATCCATCCATCCATCCATCATCCATCCATCCATCATCCATCCATCATCCATCCATCCATCCATCATCCATCCATCCATCCATCCATCCATTCATCCATCCATTCATTCATCCATCCATCCATCCATCCATCATCCATCATCCATCCATCATCCATCCATCCATCCATCCATCATCCATCATCCATCCATCCATCCATCCATCATCCATCCATCCATCATCCATCATCCATCCATCCATCATCCATCCATCCATCCATCCATCATCCATCCATCCATCCATCCATCATCCATCCATTCATCATCCATCCATCCATCATCCATCCATCCATCCATCATCCATCCATCATCCATCATCCATCCATCCATCATCCATCCATCCATCCATCCATCATCCATCCATCCATCCATCATCCATCCATTCATCATCCATCCATTCATCATCCATCCATCCATCCATCATCCATCCATTCATCATCCATCCATCCATCCATCATCCATCCATCATCCATCATCCATCCATCCATCATCCATCATCCATCATCCATCATCCATCCATCCATCCATCCATCCATCATCCATCATCCATCCATCCATCCATCCATCATCCATCCATCCATCATCCATCATCCATCCATCCATCATCCATCCATCCATCCATCCATCATCCATCCATCCATCCATCCATCATCCATCCATCCATCATCCATCCATCCATCCATCCATCATCCATCCATCCATCCATCATCCATCCATCCATCCATCATCCATCCATCCATCCATCATCCATCCATCCATCCATCATCCATCCATCCATCCATCCATCATCCATCCATCCATCATCCATCCATCCATCCATCCATCCATCCATCATCCATCCATCCATCATCCATCCATCATCCATCCATCCATCCATCATCCATCCATCCATCATCCATCCATTCATCATCCATCCATCCATCCATCCATCATCCATCCATCATCCATCCATCCATCATCCATCCATCCATCCATCATCCATCCATCATCCATCCATCCATCCATCCATCATCCATCCATCCATCCATCATCCATCCATCCATCCATCATCCATCCATCCATCCATCATCCATCCATCCATCCATCATCCATCCATCCATCCATCCATCATCCATCCATCCATCATCCATCCATCCATCCATCCATCCATCCATCATCCATCCATCCATCATCCATCCATCCATCCATTCATCCATCCATTCATTCATCCATCCATCCATCCATCCATCATCCATCATCCATCCATCATCCATCCATCCATCCATCCATCATCCATCATCCATCCATCCATCCATCCATCATCCATCCATCCATCATCCATCATCCATCCATCCATCATCCATCCATCCATCCATCCATCATCCATCCATCCATCCATCCATCATCCATCCATTCATCATCCATCCATCCATCATCCATCCATCCATCCATCATCCATCCATCATCCATCATCCATCCATCCATCATCCATCCATCCATCCATCCATCATCCATCCATCCATCCATCATCCATCCATTCATCATCCATCCATTCATCATCCATCCATCCATCCATCATCCATCCATTCATCATCCATCCATCCATCCATCATCCATCCATCATCCATCATCCATCCATCCATCATCCATCATCCATCATCCATCATCCATCCATCCATCCATCCATCCATCATCCATCATCCATCCATCCATCCATCCATCATCCATCCATCCATCATCCATCATCCATCCATCCATCATCCATCCATCCATCCATCCATCATCCATCCATCCATCCATCCATCATCCATCCATCCATCATCCATCCATCCATCCATCCATCATCCATCCATCCATCCATCATCCATCCATCCATCCATCATCCATCCATCCATCCATCATCCATCCATCCATCCATCATCCATCCATCCATCCATCCATCATCCATCCATCCATCATCCATCCATCCATCCATCCATCCATCCATCATCCATCCATCCATCATCCATCCATCATCCATCCATCCATCCATCATCCATCCATCCATCATCCATCCATTCATCATCCATCCATCCATCCATCCATCATCCATCCATCATCCATCCATCCATCATCCATCCATCCATCCATCATCCATCCATCATCCATCCATCCATCCATCATCCATCCATCCATCCATCCATCCATCCATCCATCCATCATCCATCCATCATCCATTTTCTATACTCCAGCTGTTATTGAACGAGAGGCTGAGCACATTTGGACAGGTCGCCACACAGAGACTTTTTTTGTCCAGCAGCTTTCAGGATAAACATCCCAAAGAGCTTCAAACACAAAGCTGGAACATGAGAACCAAAGTTTAAAAAGCTCTCAGATCACATGATCTCAGGGACCTGCTGAGTCCTAAAGGTCCAAACCAGGATCTTAAGGTGGACTCTGAGGTTGATGGTGGGACATGTGAGGACTCAGAGGACCCAGAGATTCCCTGAGCTTAGACACAGATCTGTGGGGCTCTGTTTTCTCTTCATTAAGGTGGAGAAAGCTGTCAGACATCCATCAGAGTCTGACAGCGTATAAACATCTTAAAGAGAAATACAGCTGGATGTCATCTGCATAGTTAGAGGATTCGTCCTTAAAGAGGGAGCAGATATATCAGGAACCACAAAGGCCCCATAACTGAACCCTGCGGGACACCGTAGGAAAGAGACGTGGAAGAGGAGGGGAACCACGTCAAAGCAGACCCTGATACACCCACCCAGGTGAGGTCCGGTCCAGCATCAGCAGAACAGAACAAACAGAAGGAGGGCAGGGGCACCTTTGTAGAGTCTGATCTCCTTCCGGGGTGGGGCCAGGAGGCGTGACGTCATTAAGGATGTCTGCCAATAAGATGGATGCATAACTAAATGGGAGCCATTGTTACTCTCGTTCCACAGCCCAGGATACACGCGCACCTCTCAGAGTGTGAGCGTGCAGGCGCGTCAGCGGGGTGTCCCGGCGTGTGAGTATCTCCTCTGCAGAAGTTTAGTGTGTCACGGATTTCTTCTCTTTAGGACACAGCGCAGGTTTCTCTGAGCCTCTGCGTGCATCCACCGCACCTGAGAGGCGCGAGGCTCGTGCACAGCTGAGCCCAGCGCAACGCGCGGAATCTTTCCACCGATTTTCAGGCGGTTTGGTTTCTTTCGATGTTTGTTCAAACAAATGATCCGAACTGATTAATGAACGCGCACAGCCGCGTCACGTGGAGCTGAAACACGGTTGTTTTTATCTTATTTTCTGCTGGTGTCCTTCACGTTTTAAATCCCGATCTGCTATTTGGAACAGATTTATTTAAAGAAGTTTGAGAAAAGTTTGATTGTGATTTAATCAGAGCAGCTTCCCGCTCCTCACATACTGCTCCTTCCAGAAAGAAATGTGCAAAAAACTAATTTCTTCATGTAGTGAGAGGAAAACGGGAAATATTTGCAGTGATTTAATGAGGAAAATGTCCTTCTATTTGAATAATGTGACATCCTAGTGGTCGAGACAGGAACTGCGTTTAGAAACCGTCCAGTTCTGTTGTGTGGAGAAAGTTTCTTTTAGCTGTCACCATGATCCTTTTTTACCTGAAACCAGTCATTTTACTGTCTGAAGTGAGTAGAAAAATGACAGAATCCTGTGGTACGTCGTGTTGAATCATAAAAAGAAAAGTGGTTTTCAGATGTGTAACAATCTGCTCTGATGTGGAAACTGTAAATCAGGTGTTTTCCCTTCCTACTGCTTGTAGAGTTTTACAGGATGGAACATCATTCTTGTTTTCTGTTGGGCTGCACAGATGTTTTTCTACTTTAAAACTTCTTTTCACCTGTGATTTTTGCAGATTTTTGCTTTATCGTTGTCCTCATAATTGGAAATGTATGGGTTCTTGCATCCGTTTCTGTAAAGTTAATGTTATTCCTGGTACTTCTGTAACTCCCTGTGATGTAAACACTCAAAGAAAGTGTTAAATTAGCGTTTGGTCCCGTTTTAAATCGCTTGTAGTCGTCACAGATATTTATTGGCTACGGCTCTGATCAGCATTAAGGGAAGAAGAACCCTTTAATGTTCACTGAGGATGCTGCATGGTCCACCGTTTGTGCCTCCATTTGTCTGCAGGCACTGTGGGACACCACCCTGTGGGGGTCCCCTCTGGTTGGCCTCATGTGGCGCCAGACAAAAAAAGACGAGGAGCAGAACAACAGGTCCTTAGAGCCCTGAGACTTGGCTCGCCATACAACGCAGGATTTACAGGACAGGATAAGACTCCAGATGCATGATGGGAAATAGTCCGGAAAAATCGAGCTGGGGTCTTAAAAATTGTGACCCTGCAAGATCAGAGACTTTGGCCCACACCTCCACTGTCTGACCAGGTGATCACATGTGGGAGGCGTGGCCCACACCTCCACTGTCTGACCAGGTGATCACATGTGGGAGGCGTGGCCCACACCTCCACTGTCTGACCAGGTGATCATATGTGGGAGGCGTGGCCCACACCTCCACTGTCTGACCAGGTGATCACATGTGGGAGGCGTGGCCCAGGTGATCATATGTGGGAGGCGTGGCCCACACCTCCACTGTCTGACCAGGTGATCATATGTGGGAGGCGTGGCCCAGGTGATCATATGTGGGAGGCGTGGCCCACACCTCCACTTCCTGACCAGGTGATCATATGTGGGAGGCGTGGCCCAGGTGATCATATGTGGGAGGCGTGGCCCACACCTCCACTTCCTGACCAGGTGATCATATGTGGGAGGCGTGGCCCACACCTCCACTTCCTGACCAGGTGATCATATGTGGGAGGCGTGGCCCACACCTCCACTGTCTGACCAGGTGATCATATGTGGGAGGCGTGGCCCACACCTCCACTGTCTGACCAGGTGATCATATGTGGGAGGCGTGGCCCACACCTGAGTCCAGTTGGTATTCTGTCTGCACAGTATGTATCCCTCCATGGGAGGTATCGGTAGATGCTGGACCGGTTCTGAGCAGGTTGTATTCTCCACTGAGGGAAAACACGCTGCTCCTGGACATGGGAAGCGATTGAATCGGCCTGTTTTAACGGTCGTGTTGTTGTTCAGCGAGCAGAAACGCCTGTTGGAAGGTTTCCTGCTCAGTAACGGCAGGTTTCCACGCTGCCGCCTGGTTCTGGCCCGGCTGCTGGTTTGTTTTCAGCAGCCGGTATGTTTCAGGTCACGGTGTTCGGAGTACGGAGGCTGAGAGGAGACAAAAGAGCAGCCTGACACACAGACAGATGTTATATAAGCTGCAGTGAACTCCATTAGAGCTGAATGGAGATGATTCACACACATTATCTAATTACACACACAGTGACATCACCCTCCACTCACAGATATAACACACACTCCGTCTCTTGGCAACCGCTCCGACTCCCCCTTCCTCCCCCTCTGCGTGCGTCATCAATTAAAGAGAACGCAGCCGGGGAGGGAGGCTGCCGGGGAGGGAGGGAGGCTGCCGGGGAGGGAGGCTGCCTGGGAGGGAGGCTGCCGGGGAGGGAGGCTGCCGGGGAGGGAGGGAGGCTGCCGGGGAGGGAGGGAGGCAGCCGGGGAGGGAGGGAGGCTGCCGGGGAGGGAGGCAGCCGGGGAGGGAGGGAGGCAGCCGGGGAGGGAGGGAGGCAGCCGGGGAGGGAGGCTGCCGGGGAGGGAGGGAGGCTGCCGGGGAGGGAGGCTGCCGGGGAGGGAGGGAGGCTGCCGGGGAGGGAGGGAGGCTGCCGGGGAGGGAGGCTGCCGGGGAGGGAGGCAGCCGGGGAGGGAGGCTGGTTTCAGAGCCGGTCCTGAGGAAGGAAACAGTTGGAAACCTTTGGTTTCCTGCAGGACACTGAGACTCTGCAGGCGTTTCCACTCTGGGGCTCTGAGGCCGGCCTGCAGCTGCAGAACCATCAGAACCGGCCCGAGCTCAGGAGGTTCAGCAGAACCACTCTGACAGCTGAGCACTCTGATGTCCAACGGAGCCTTAAAGGCTCCATGAAATGACCTCTGGGTCGGTTTTCTTACAGGTGACATATCTGTGCTTTTGAGCACAAATGTGGGTTTCTGAGGTTCTGAAGAACTCCATAAGAACCCTGTCTGGGTCTGAACATCTGACCTTCAGCAGCCCAAAAGGAGCTGGTTCTGCTACATCACAGAACCAGCTCCAAGAAGAATGACCTGTAACTTTATATTATGCTGCATTCACTGAACCTCGGGGGTGGGAAATTAGACCTTTTTGTCTGGTTTTTGTTCACATTTGTAGTTCAATAGATCAGTTAAATTATTTTACTTTACCGGTTAGAACTTAATTAACTAACTAACCTAACCCGCCATCTGATAAGTTTACTTCGTAAGCTTCTTTTCTGTGGAATTATTTGAAATGTGGAAGTGGGCAGACTGGTGGGCGGAGCCTGGTCAGACCACTTCAGTCCACCAATCAGAGCAAACTGGGCCTTCTGGAAGGGGAGGAGCCTCTTTAGCCTCTGAAATCAGGGTTTCTTTGGCTGTTTTTGGTCTGGCTTTAGACCAACAGTAAAACTAGAAAATGATGCTGTCTTGAGGCGGATTTTGTCTGATTTTAAAAAAGAGTTGATACACTTTAGGATAAAACTTTGAATCTCAGCTGGCCTACAAAGATTAAAATGATGTGACTCAGATCCGATAAACTGACCGGGGTCTTCCCAGATATGCTATAATATCCCAGATATTCCACCATTTTGTTTTTTCCTCCTTCAGGTTTGTTTCCTGTTAGAACTGCTTCTTCTTCTACTGAGTTACAGCCACTGCAGCGCAGCCTACAGCGCCCCCTCTGGTGTGGCCCCTCAGCTGAGTTTATTCACTTCAAACCATCGGAAACGTTTGTTTTTCTGAAGTTTGCTTCAGATTTCTGAGACAGAAATCCTGATTAAAACTATTCTGCTGTAGATAATCGGTCTCACAAACAGAAAAGCTACAAACTAACAGCTGAATTAGGATTTAACAGCAATAATCTGTTTGTGACGAGTTGCAGCTGTTAGATCTTTCTTTGTCTGACATCCGCAGTCGTTTCCCTTCAGCTGAAAACTAAATAAAACGCTGAGTCATCAAAACGTTTCTGAAAACCTAAAAGTTTCATTTAAAAAACTTATTTCAACCGTCACCAAACCTTTTATTTTAAAAACCATGTAAAGACCCTGAACCTTTGACTTGCTGCCCTCGTGTTCATCAGAGCTGATAAAAGCGTTGTTCGTGGTCTGAAACCCGATGAAACCGTTTAAAACTGCGCCGCTCGCACACATCTGCTGTAAATGAGAGAAACCGCAGCACCAGGATGAGATGGTGCTGTGTTCGAGTGCTGTGAGCCGTGGGAGCGTCTGGAGCTCCAACCGTGGTTTGTAAAGCTCTCCTTTGTTCAGACTCAGGAAACGTTAAAGTTTTTTAAACCATACTTTTGTCCCAGGACCTGAGCGCAGGCCCAGAACTCCGACCCAAACGCAGAACCCGAGGGCTTGTTGTGGTGAAGCTGCTCGGCTGAACCAGCGTCTGAGGGTGGAGCCTGAAGACCCAAAGACAGACCTGCAGGGAGCGTAAACAGGAAGCTTTATCTGGTCGCGCTGAGCCTCGGGTCAGAGCTCCTCCAACCTTCCTGGTCGGAGGCAGGCGGCTCTCAGATGAGGCGCCATCATCAGAAGAAGATGCGTCCTGATCGGAAAAGTGTCCAACGTTTCATGTTCTGTGCGTCCGGAGCCGTGTGTTCGGAGCCGTGCATGAATGCAGCGCGGTGTGAAGATGTGGAGGCTGATAACGGGCGATGTAGCAGAACCCTGCTGGTCTGACCCGATCCCTGCGGGACCTGAACCGATCCCTGCGGTTCTGAACCGATCCCTGCGGACCTGAACCGATCCCTGCGGGACCTGAACCGATCCCTGCTGGTCAGAACCGATCCCTGCTGGTCTGAACCGAACCCTGCGGGTCAGAACCGATCCCTGCTGGTCTGACCCGATCCCTGCGGGACCTGAACCGATCCCTGCGGACCTGAACCGATCCCTGCTGGTCAGAACCGATCCCTGCGGGACCTGAACCGATCCCTGCTGGTCTGAACCGATCCCTGCTGGTCTGAACCGAACCCTGCGGGTCAGAACCGATCCCTGCGGGCCTGAACCGATCCCTGCTGGTCTGAACCGATCCCTGCTGGTCTGAACCGAACCCTGCGGGTCAGAACCGATCCCTGCTGGTCTGACCCGATCCCTGCGGGACCTGAACCGATCCCTGCGGACCTGAACCGATCCCTGCTGGTCAGAACCGATCCCTGCGGGACCTGAACCGATCCCTGCGGACCTGAACCGATCCCTGCGGGACCTGAACCGATCCCTGCTGGTCAGAACCGATCCCTGCTGGTCTGAACCGAACCCTGCGGGTCAGAACCGATCCCTGCTGGTCTGAACCGATCCCTGCTGGTCTGAACCGAACCCTGCGGGTCAGAACCGATCCCTGCTGGTCTGACCCGATCCCTGCGGGACCTGAACCGATCCCTGCGGGCCTGAACCAATCCCTGCTGGTCTGAACCGAACCCTGCGGCTCTGAACCGAACCCTGCAGGTCAGAACCGAACCCTGCAGGTCAGAACCGAACCCTGCGGGTCTGAACCGATCCCTGCGGGTCTGAACCGATCCCTGCGGGTCTGAACCGATCCCTGTGGGTGAGTTCCAGATCAAACTGTTCTGTTGGAGCTTCTCAGCTCGCAGTTGGTTAAAAGTTTCTCAGAAAAAGCTGGAAAGGTTTGTCTGTTCCCAGACTCGGACTCATGATGTGGATGAAGGTTCTGCTCTGACCCGTGGACGTTCTCGCCTGGACTGGAGAACACTGTGGGGGGGGGGGGGGCTGCTTTAAAGCGGGTCGGTCCGTCTGCAGAATAAAACCTGAAATCTTTAACGTCTCAGAGGTTCTGCCTCATTTTGAATAATGGATGCAGAGAGGTGATCGATGGGAAAGTTTTCGCTGTCACAGCCATCATTTGAACGCCTCCTCAGAACCAGCGCTGGTTCTGGTTCTGGTCCGGACCTGATGGTCATGCGGCAGAGGCTGTTTGCAGGTTTGTCCCGGCTGACCTCAGATCTGTTTCTGCCTGCAGATGTCCAGCTACAAACGAGCTACTTTAGAGGAGGAGGAGGCGTCGGACACTGCGGCTGAGGCGGCCTCGTCTCCCGACCGAGTGGAGGTCAGTGAACGCAGCACACATGTTAAACTTCAGTAAACTCTCTGTAGTCCCAGGACAGAACCTGCTCCTGGAGCCAAACCTGGGGGGCCTCCACAGGGGGCCTCCACAGGGGGCCCTCAGTGGGGCTCCACCACCAACAAAGAGGAGCAGCGGGGGGACTGGAGCGCTGCCAGGCAGGCTGCAGTGAACACGAGTTGCTTCTGCTGCTCCTTCAGGGTTCCCAGGACAAATATGAGCTCTGTGGGGGGGAGCAGAGGCTGAGGGGGGAGTAGAAGCTGGGGGGGGGGGGGGGGGGGGGGGTCAGACCCGTAAACAGGAGTCCGACACATCAAACCTTTGATGTCTGCAGCAGAAAAGACAAAAATTCAACGTGTGATTAATGCAAAGTCAGCAGGAAATGAAACCTTAACCCTTTTCTTTGGGGGGGGGGGCTTTTCTTTCTTTGTGGGGGGGCTTTTGTTTCTTTGGGGAACTTTCTTTGGATGAAGAGCTTTTCGGTCAGTAGATAATAAGTGTTGGTGTTGATCTGAGGCTTAGTTTGCTGAGTTTTAACACCTGATGCATGAAAGGAGAATAAAACTTCTTCCCTTCCAGAGCTTTTTCAGTCCTGGATGCAGGCGGCGCCCCGTTTCCCAGCAGGAAATGTGCTGCTAGACCATAATAAGACCCATTTGGTCAGTTAACGGTGTCCAAATGATCCTAATTGGATTATTGCTGCTGCCTTAATCGGTTCACATGAATTCTGCTTCAAGAAACTCAATTTGAACGTTTCCTGTTTTTCCATTTAAACAAAAAAAAGAAGCCGGTTTATTCCAGATGTTGACCCTGAATGCACCTCTGGCCCTGCTTTCCTTTCTGGGTCATAAAGCTGGGTGGTAACTGCTGCTCTGTGAGGACAGAACCGGGTTCTGGTGGGACGGGGTGGATGATCTGAGGACAGAAGAAGTGTGTCTCTGTCTCAGGTGGGCTTCAGGAAGGGGGGCGTGGACATTCTGGGCAGGAGGACTCAGCTGGAGGTTCTGCTCGGCGTCATGCTGCTGGCCGCCCTGCTGGCTCTGCTGGCCTGCCTCGTGGTTCTGGGACTGGGATTCAGCTCAGGTAACAGAGCGCCATCTTCTTCCATCCTCCCATCACTCGCTGCTGTTACTTTCCTTCCCGATGTCGCTCTTTTCTTTCTTTTCTTCTTTCTGCTCTGCTTTCCTTCCTGCCTCCTCCTTTCCTCTCAAACCTTCCAGCCTCCTCCTTTCCTTTCCTCTCAAACCTTCCTGCCTCCTCCTTTCCTTTCCTCCTTTGCCTCCTCCTTTCCTCTCCTCTCAAACCTTCCTGCCTCCTCCTTTCCTTTCCTCCTTTGCCTCCTCCTTTCCTTTCCTCTCAAACCTTCCTGCCTCCTCCTTTCCTTTCCTCCTTTGCCTCCTCCTTTCCTCTCCTCTCAAACCTTCCTGCCTCCTCCTTTCCTTTCCTCCTTTGCCTCCTCCTTTCCTTTCCTCTCAAACCTTCCTGCCTCCTCCTTTCCTTTCCTCCTTTGCCTCCTCCTTTCCTCTCCTCTCAAACCTTCCTGCCTCCTCCTTTCCTTTCCTCCTTTGCCTCCTCCTTTCCTTTCCTCTCAAACCTTCCTGCCTCCTCCTTTCCTTTCCTCCTTTGCCTCCTCCTTTCCTCTCCTCTCAAACCTTCCTGCCTCCTCTTTTCCTTTCCTCCTTTGCCGCCTCCTTTCCTCTCCTCTCAAACCTTCCTGCCTCCTCCTTTCCTTTCCTCCTTTGCCTCCTCCTTTCCTCTCCTCTCAAACCTTCCTGCCTCCTCCTTTCCTTTCTCTCTGCCCTCCTCACCTATGATTCTATTCCTTCCCACTCCTTTTCCTTCTCACCCGGCTTTCATTTCTCATCTCCTTCATTCTCAGCTTCCCTCCTCGTTTCGTACCGATCTTTCTGATCTTCTTCTTCTTCTCCCTTATTTACTCACCCTCTCTTCCTTCCCTGTACCCCCTCCTCTACCTCCTTTACACTTGTTGTTCTGTTTTCAGACAGTGGGCGTGGCCTGTGTCTGTCGGAGGCGTGCGTCACGGTGGCGAGTCAGATGGTGGAGGCGATGGACCGCAGTGCCGACCCCTGCCAGGACTTCTACCAGTTCGCCTGCGGCGGCTGGATGAGGAAGAACCCGCTGCCGGACGGACGCTCGCGCTGGTCCACCTTCAACAGCATCTGGGAGCAGAACCAGGCGCTGCTCAAGCACCTGCTGGGTACGGTGGGTGGAGACAGGGGGGCGGGAGGGAGGAGGCAGAGAGGCGGGAGGAGACAGGGGGGCGGGAGGGAGGAGGCAGAGAGGCGGGAGGAGACAGGGAGGAGGCACATTCGGGTGGAGCTGGTTCTTATCAGTCGGTCTCTTCTTCTTCTCCTCCTCAGAAAACGGGACTTTTAACGGCAGCAGCGAGGCGGAGAGGAAGACGCAGTCGTACTATCTGTCCTGCCTCAACACGGCGAGGATCGAAGAGCTGGGAGCGCAGCCTCTGATGAACCTCATCGCCAAGGTAACCGCCGCTTTCATCTCCTCAGGCCGAGTCCTGCAGCAGCACAAAACCCAAAGATGGGTTCCTGTGTTCTGTCCGCAGATCGGCGGCTGGAACATGACGGGCCCCTGGGACAAAGACAACTTCCTGGAGGTTCTGATGGTGGTGTCGGGTCCCTACAGGGTTCAGCCGTTCTTCAGCGTCGGGGTCAGCGCCGACCCCAAAAACTCCAACAGTAACGTCATTCAGGTAAACCGGGACCTGAGGGAGGTTCAGGGGAACCGGGACCGGGGGGAGGTTCGGGGGAACCGGGACCGGGGGGAGGTTCGGGGGAACCGGGACCTGGGGGAGGTTCAGGGGAACCGGGACCGGGGGGAGGTTCAGGGGAACCGGGACCTGAGGGAGGTTCGGGTAAACCGGAACCGGAGGGAGGTTCGGGGGAACCGGGACCGGGGGGAGGTTCGGGGAAGAGGGTCCAAACCCCAGGCAGAAAGGACTCCTGCTCCTTCTGATGAATCCGAGTCATTTTCATGCTTCAGAAACGATAAAAAGACCTGAAAATGGTTAATTTTTTAGAATAAAGAACCAGGACCAGAAAAATCAGCCGGTTTGACATTTTCAGACAGTTTCTGAATCTTTTATGGTTAAAATGAGAGTTTGATGAAACAAAGTTCTGTAAAATCTGAAAAATAAGCGCCGACTCGACAGGAAAATCCAGAACACGTGATCCGTCAGATCTGATGTTTGTTCGGAGGGCCTGCGGCTGTTTGGGCCTCAGGTGCGACCCACCTGTCAATCTCCTCTGCAGGTGGACCAATCAGGGCTCTTCCTGCCATCCAGGGACTATTACCTCAACAAGACGGCCAATGAGAAGGTGAGAGGCCGTGCTGGTGAGTGTGTGCTGGGGGGGCCTCGCTGCCTGCCGGTCCGGACTCACCTGGCTCTGGTTCCAGGTTCTGGTGGCGTACCTGGACTACATGGTGGAGCTGGGGATGCTGCTGGGCGGCGAGCGCAGCGCCACTCAGGCTCAGATGCAACAGATTCTGGAGTTTGAGACGGCGCTCGCCAACATCACCGTCCCACAGGACCAGCGGCGCGATGAGGAGAAGATCTACCACAAGGTCACCATCGCCGAGCTGCAGGTGAGGCGGGGGGGTCCTTCAGTCCTGAACCGGTTTAACTCTGAAGCTGTGGAACCTGAAACCTGCTCAGGAACAACTTTATTATCCCTGAAGGTGAATCATGTCCCTGCAGGATTAATTGTGAGAATGCTTTAAGGCATTCTCACTATTGTTTTCCTGTTTCTCTTTTTTGGCACTTAACTACTCCTGCAATCTTTCACCGATTTCAACAATTTTGGTATCAAACGTTCAGCTCCTTCAGGAGATTTATGCTGTGACTTTTGGTGTTGATATCTTTTACACTTTTTAAACTATTTAACTTTTAATTCAAATTTTCCCGTCATTCAAATGAATGGCAATTTCTTTCAACTCTTTAAAAACTTCCTCCTCTTTCCAACCTAACTAGTTCAACATACATTCAGCTGGAGACACCATTCAAACTGTAAAATCTTCACATTAAGCTATTACCAAATTATTCAGCTTTTTAAAATATTAAGCCAATTTTGAAATATGACAGTTTAAAAAACATGAAAATTTTTGCTCCTTCTTGATTTTTATGAATGAGAAGATTAGAGTGGCAGACTGATCATTTTAACATTTTCTGATTTTCAAACAAATTCCTCTAACTTTCATGCTGTTTAACTCAGACAAACAAATTATACCTTAAAATGTAGGTACACTTGTCCTCTTTCAGCTGATGCAACTACTAAAGAGCTCACATTTACAGAATTTCAGCTATGAGCCTTGAAGCGAGAGAAACCTTTCAATTTCTCTCACTAACTCCAATGTAAATTTGGTGGAACGCCAGAGACAGGTTCAACTGTGTTCAACTCGCTGCCGTTTAAATTTTTTTCACTCCATTGAAATAAAAACTACATTGCTGCGTTCCTCCAAGCCTTCTGCTTCTTACGGTCTTCAAATTATTTTCCTCGCTCTTCCGGTTTTCTCACAGGAGGTCATAGTATCCAAAATGCAATTTCTGCAGGTTATACAGGGAGAGAGCTCGTTAAGCCGCAGCTGTTTACAAACATTCCTGTCACTGATGACATCACTGATGACATCACTCTTCCACTCCCTGCTGTATATTACACTGAAGCCATTTTAACTATTGCTCACTTGATTTCTGATAAATTTTCACTAGATTCAGCTTTTTGAGCATGTTCAACTAATCCCATTCAACTTAAAAAGCATTCTCACTGCTGTTTCGCAGGAACAGCTTTTTCTAGTTATTATTAAAGATCAGCTGCTACAGAATAAAACATAAACCAGCTGAGGTGCAGCAGAGAGGAACCTTCAGAGGTCTCCATCAGTGGTTGGGCTGCTGTTTCTGTAGCAACAGCTCAGCTGATGATGTCACACAGCAGGTAGCTCAGGTGAACTCTCAGTACAGAAGGACAGAAGCTCACTGAGAGCTTTATGTGAGGAGAAGAATCTGGAAAATGTGTGTGGAGGCAGACGGAGAAAGTGACGAGTCAGAGATCAGAGTCATGGGATAAAGTGATGAGTCATGTCCAGGTTTTAAGGTCAGAGAGGCTGTGTGTGTGTGTGTGTGTGTGTTTATTATCAGTGTGTGTGTCTCAGCCTTTCTGCAGCAGCTCTCTGTCCTTCAAGGCTGCGGATGCTTCAGGGGTCACCATGGCGACTGTTGCCATGAGCCGTTGCTATGTGCCTGCATCTCTGAGTGGTGGGGGTTAGATAACAGGTTGTTACATAAACATTGAGGCAGATAGAAGGATGCAGAACTAACTCTTCCTCAGGTTTATTCTGCAGAGGAGCAGTAAAAGGTCAGATGTAGCTGCTTCTTGTTTCTGCCGTGGGGGGGGGTAAGGGTTAGGGTCTGCGGGGGGGGTCTCACCTTTTAAAACCCGACACTCGGACTTCAGGTAGAACGATCACATGAATCTGCTGCTGCTCCCAGTGAGGCTGTTTGAGTCCGGCAGCTTTGTGCTCCCTGGTGCCCCCTACAGCTGTGGGATGGAACAACACTGTTGCATAAACAGATGTTCCTCTGGGCTCTGTACTGTACAGCCGTGCACGTGAAGCTGTTGCACAGTGATGAGCGAACTCCTTTATCTGGAGAACAGCTGGTTTATTCTTAATATGAAACCAACTCATTCAACAGCAGAGATTCTGGTGTTGAATGAGTTAAAACCGAGCAAAGAGAAGAACTTCCTCCCATGTCGGAGTGGAACAGAACCGAGGAGCTAACCGAGGCTTCGGCTCTGAGTCAGAGGCGATGACGATAAGGTTCTGACCCGTGTTTCCGTCTCTGATCGATGAGCAGCTGCTGTTTCTGATTCAGAGCACTGAAGTAAATGTGCCGTTAGCTTCATTACAGGAACCTGATTTACAGAGCAGAGGGAGAAACGATCGGGTTATTGAATTAAATCTGGACCGAGCAAAGCAAACGGGTCAGAACCACAGAGCTGATCAGTTGTTACTGACTGACAGCAACAATTAAGCTAACTCTGCATCACGTTGTTTTTCTCCAGCAGGTAAATCCAGCAGATCTTTATTCTTGTCCTGGATTTACTTCCTGTGTTGCGCAGCTTTCTGCAGCTTTTTGCAGTTTTCTGCAGCTTTTTGCAGTTTTCTGCAGCTGTCTGCAGCTCGCTGCTCCACCTGTCGTCCTTCACTGCCTCTGCACCGATCATTATATCTGTTGTTTTTGTACCCCTACCTCTGGTCCTGTCACAAGGTCACCGGTCACATTTATTTAAACAACCAGAGTATATCAAAGTGCTTTTACACAGATATTAATAAAGATTCATAGAATAAGAATGAATGCAACAGAAAAACCATCACACATAACAATCTGCACCAAGGGACCAACTCCAATGTGAAAAGAACTGCAAAAAGCAAGCCTGGAGAGAATAAACGCGTGAATGACCCTTTCCAGGTCATCAAAATACAAATGTAGCTTCACTTTTTCCAGGAGCCGAAGCTGCTGAAAGGAGCTTTCAATCACCTTTTATATTCAGGCTGGTTCTGGAGGCGAGGGGCCCATACTGGCAACAGATTTAATGGCATCCACACACCTCAGTTTTATTGTTATTTAACTTGAGATGACTGCAGTTTGTACTAAAGGGAGGTAAATCTGAAGGTCATCTGCATAACAGTGAAAGGAAATATTGTGCCTACGGAAAATGGAGCACAGGGGTACCGCGTATGAAGAAAATGGCAATAGACCTAAAATAGATCCCTGTGGGACTCCACAGGTGGGAGGAGCCATGCTGGAGGAGGCGCTCCCATTGGTTGGGTAGGACTGGAGCAGCGTAAGGGACCCCTGATATACTGATCCAGGCGGGATCCTGACTCCTCAGCAGCTCCCTCAGCTGTTGTTAATAAAAGCTGCCATGTCACTTTCCTGGATCTGCCAGTGTTCTTTAAATTAATTCAGCATCACTTTGTTTTCTGGCTGAAGGGACTTGGGGCATGGTGCTGTGAAGCTTTCCTTAGTGTTACAGCAGCAGGTTTCTTAAGTTAAAGTCAGTTGAATAGGAGCAGAAACACCAGCTTTACAGGTATTAACCTGATGGTTATCTGACTCCGAAGAAGACAAAGATCACCTTAACCTGAATCAGGTCAGAGTAATCTGAGGAACTGTGACGCGTATGAAGCGTAACTGAAGACTGATGACTGCTTGACTCCGTCTCAGAGTTCAGTGCAGAACAGGAAGCTTTTGGTAAAAAGAAAGGAAGGAGAAACCAGAATAAGGTTTCTGAGGCTTCAGATGGGCACCGACCTTAAGAGATTATCCACAAAATCTTACCTTACTTATCTATGAAACCAGATAAAACCAACAGGTTGGTCAGACTACAAGCCTGTCCTAAAGACATAAAGACCTGGATGACTCAGAACTACTGTCTGTTGAACTAACAGCAGAGATCATGTTTCTCCAGTTTTAGCTTCTCTTCATTGGCTCCCTGTTAGATTCAGAATAGATTCTAAGGTTCTTCTCCTCACATATAAAGCTCTTAATGACCGAGCTCCATCACATCTTAAAGATCTCACAGTTGGATATTTCCCCAACAGAGCACTTTGCTCTCAGGCTGCAGGTTTCCTTGTGGTTCCCAGAGTTTCTAAAAGCAGAATGGGAGGCAGAGCCTTCAGTTATCAGGCCCCTAAAAGCAGAATGGGAGGCAGAGCCTTCAGTTATCAGGCCCCTAAAAGCAGAATGGGAGGCAGAGCCTTCAGTTATCAGGCCCCTAAAAGCAGAATGGGAGGCAGAGCCTTCAGTTATCAGGCCCCTAAAAGCAGAATGGGAGGCAGAGCCTTCAGTTATCAGGCCCCTAAAAGCAGAATGGGAGGCAGAGCCTTCAGTTATCAGGCCCCTAAAAGCAGAATGGGAGGCAGAGCCTTCAGTTATCAGGCCCCTAAAAGCAGAATGGGAGGCAGAGCCTTCAGTTATCAGGCCCCTAAAAGCAGAATGGGAGGCAGAGCCTTCAGTTATCAGGCCCCTAAAAGCAGAATGGGAGGCAGAGCCTTCAGTTATCAGGCCCCTAAAAGCAGAATGGGAGGCAGAGCCTTCAGTTATCAGGCCCCTAAAAGCAGAATGGGAGGCAGAGCCTTCAGTTATCAGGCCCCTAAAAGCAGAATGGGAGGCAGAGCCTTCAGTTATCAGGCCCCTAAAAGCAGAATGGGAGGCAGAGCCTTCAGTTATCAGGCCCCTCTCTGTGGAACCAGCTGCCAGTTTGGCTTCAGGAAGCAGACACCCTCTCTACCTTTAAGATCAGGCTGAAACTTTCCTTTCTGATAAAGCTTATAGTTAGGGATGGCTCAGGTGAGCCTGAAACATCCCATAGTTCTGCTTTAGAGGAAGAGAAGGTGGAGTCGGACGGATGTTCACACGATAACTGAGTCCGTGTAACTATATGAACTCTGGTTCTGGCTCCAGGTCGGGCCTCTGGTTCCTGCTCACATGCCTCTTCCTGTTTGTCGTTGCAGCTGCTGGCGCCGGCCGTGAACTGGTTGGAGTTCCTGACCTTCTCTCTGTCTCCTCTGGAGCTGAATGACACCGAACCCGTCGTCCTGTACGCCAGAGAGTACCTGCAGCAGGTGTCCGAGCTCATCAACAAGACCGACCGCAGGTCAGCCGCCAGCTTCAGAAACCATCCGACAGCAGAAAAGATGCTGCTGCCGGCGGGCAGCGTGCCAAGGTTCAGCGCCGGGCTGACCTTTCTGAACAGTTAACACTGAATGAAAATCTTAATATAAGAAAATGCTATAGTATAAGGATAAAAAGTATGAAATATAAAGTAAATGCTATTATGTACAAAAAAGTAGCAAAAACAATAACTATAAAATCTAAATAACAGACCATGGATGCAGCGATGAATGCAAAGTAAAAAGGTTAAAGTTTAGCAGTTTGTCACCGCTGGTTAAAGCTGGTTAAAGTGCAGGAAGCATAGACAGTCCTTGGAGGGGGGGGGGACAGCCTGGTGGTAGAAGCTGTCCCTCAGTGGCTGGTCCTGGCCGGAGACCCCGCTGATCGCCCCCCTGATGGGGGCGGGGCTCCAGCTCTCCTCAGAGGAGGTGGAGGCGTTGGTGAGGAGGGTCTTAGAGAGGAAGACGGTCAGTGAACAACGAACATCTGAGCGATATTTACTGATTAACCTTTGAAGGTGATCCTGTGACTTGGGTCTCTTTCATTTGATGATCGTAGCCGGTCGCACGCTTTCATGTCGTCTCTGAGGGTTAGGGTAAGGGGTAGGGGTTACCTTTTGAAACTAGGTAAGGGGTACCTTTTGAAACTAGTTTAGGGGTACCTTTTGAAACTAGTTTAGGGGTACCTTTTGAAACTAGGTAAGGGTTACCTTTTGAAACTAGGTAAGGGTTACCTTTTGAAACTAGGTAAGGGTTACCTTTTGAAACTAGGTTAGGTTTACCTTTTGAAACTAGGTAAGGGTTACCTTTTGAAACAAGGTAAGGGGTACCTTTTGAAACTAGTTTAGGGGTACCTTTTGAAACTAGTTTAGGGGTACCTTTTGAAACTAGGTAAGGGTTACCTTTTGAAACTAGGTAAGGGTTACCTTTTGAAACTAGGTAAGGGTTACCTTTTGAAACTAGGTAAGGGTTACCTTTTGAAACTAGGTAAGGGTTACCTTTTGAAACTAGGTAAGGGGTACCATTTGAAACTAGGTAAGGGTTACCTTTTGAAACTAGGTAAGGGTTACCTTTTGAAACTAGGTAAGGGTTACCTTTTGAAACTAGGTAAGGGGTACCTTTTGAAACTAGTTAAGGGGTACCTTTTGAAACTAGGTAAGGGGTACCTTTTGAAACTAGGTAAGGGGTACCTTTTGAAACTAGGTAAGGGGTACCTTTTGAAACTAGGTAAGGGGTACCTTTTGAAACGAGGTTAGGGGTACCTTTTGAAACGAGGTTAGGGGTACCTTTTGAAACGAGGTTAGGGGTACCTTTTGAAACGAGGTTAGGGGTACCTTTTGAAACGGGGTTAGGGGTACCTTTTGAAACGGGGTTAGGGTTAGGGGTACCTTTTGAAACGAGGTTAGGGGTACCTTTTGAAACGAGGTAAGGGGTACCTTTTGAAACTAGGTAAGGGGTACCTTTTGAAACGAGGTAAGGGGTACCTTTTGAAACGAGGTAAGGGGTACCTTTTGAAACGAGGTAAGGGGTACCTTTTGAAACGAGGTTAGGGGTACCTTTTGAAACGAGGTTAGGGGTACCTTTTGAAACTGGGTTAGGGTTAGGGGTACCTTTTGAAACGAGGTTAGGGGTACCTTTTGAAACTGATCCTGCTACTCGCTCGCTTTCATGTCGTCTCCGCAGTCTGCTGAACAACTACATGATGTGGACGCTGGTTCAGAAGAACGTCGCCACTCTGGATCAGCGCTTCGAGAACGCTCAGGACAAGCTGCTGGAGAGTCTCTACGGGACCAAGAAGGTACCTGCTCTTCTGCCCTAAATGTTACAGATTTGTTACAGATTTGTGGAGTTTTTCCACCTGGCTGTAGTGGTTCTGGGTTGGTGGTACCGACTGGTTCTGGCTGTCTGTCTGTGCTGGGGATACTGGGCATGCTGGGTTTTAATCTGCTGCACCTGCCTCTTACTGTTCTTACTGGTTCTTTATGGTCCTGGATGACATCCAGTGGGTTTAAACCAGATGTAAAGCATCATTCTGGTTCTGATTAAAAGCTTTCTCTGTACCGGTTTTACTCTTCTGCTAACTCTCGTTGGTTTTACCAAACTGTGGCTGGTTAATGTTGTAACTGGTTCTGACTGGTTATGGATCCTGGACAGTTGTATGTAATGTGTGTTAATGGGTAAACTGTTTCTCACAGGTCTATCTGGCTGTGGCCTGCTGTAACGGGCCCTTTTTGTAACAAGTTTTAAATGGTTGTAACTGGTTCAGACCGGTTCTAACTGGTCATAGCAGGTTGTAATTGGTTTAAACTGGTTTGTATGATGTTCTAACAGACTTACTGGCTTAAACTCTTTAAAGCTAGTTCTGGCTGAAGCTGGTTCTACACGTGGAACACTGGTTCTTACTCCATGAAATGGTTTTAACTGGTTTTGAACCCAATGAAGCTACATTTTTAGTGACAGTGGCTGACGTGCTTCCTGTTGTTTGTGTTCTGGTTATTTGAACCCCTGTTGACTCTCATTTGGTTCTGAAGGGTCTACCACAGCCCAGACCTACGTTACTTTTGGTCTTCTTTAAAGGGGTTTATCTGATTTGGGTTTCAACATGTTGCACTGAAACAGAAGTAGGTTCCTCTCTCTATGCTTTACACTAGTTGTAACTGGATAAAACTGGTAGGATTTATTACTCCAGTGCTAAAGGACCTGCTGCTTCTCCTTAACCACGGCAAACAATCTAACTTCTTATGGTGAGGTGGTCGGGGCTGTATCTGGCTGGTGTGAACACCCTTAAACTGTCTCTGCTTCTTTCTTACTGGTCTTGACTGGGTCTAGCTGGTTGTAACTGGCTGTAACTAGCTGTGGCTGGCTGTGGCTGGCTGTAACTAGCTGTAGCTGGCTGTGGCTGGCTGTAACTAGCTGTAGCTGGCTGTAGCTGGCTGTAACTAGCTGTAGCTGGCTGTAACTAGCTGTAGCTGGCTGTAACTAGCTGTGGCTGGCTGTAACTAGCTGTGGCTGGCTGTAACTAGCTGTAGCTGGCTGTGGCTGGCTGTAGCTGGCTGTGGCTGGCTGTAACTAGCTGTAGCTGACTGTGGCTGGCTGTAACTAGCTGTAGCTGGCTGTAACTAGCTGTAGCTGGCTGTAGCTGGCTGTAGCTGGCTGTAACTAGCTGTAGCTGGCTGTGGCTGGCTGTAACTAGCTGTGGCTGGCTGTAACTAGCTGTAGCTGGCTGTAGCTGGCTGTAACTAGCTGTAGCTGGCTGTGGCTGGCTGTAACTAGCTGTAGCTGGCTGTGGCTGGCTGTAGCTGGCTGTAACTAGCTGTAGCTGGCTGTAGCTGGCTGTGGCTGGCTGTAACTAACTGTAGCTGGCTGTGGCTGGCTGTAACTAGCTGTAGCTGGCTGTGGCTGGCTGTAACTAACTGTAGCTGGCTGTGGCTGGCTGTAACTAGCTGTAGCTGGCTGTAACTAGCTGTAGCTGGCTGTAGCTGGCTGTGGCTGGCTGTAACTAGCTGTAGCTGGCTGTGGCTGGCTGTGGCTGGCTGTAACTAGCTGTAACTAGCTGTGGCTGGCTGTAGCTGGCTGTAACTAGCTGTAGCTGGCTGTAACTAGCTGTGGCTGGCTGTAACTAGCTGTAGCTGGCTGTGGCTGGCTGTAGCTGGCTGTGGCTGGCTGTAACTAGCTGTAGCTGACTGTGGCTGGCTGTAACTAGCTGTAGCTGGCTGTAACTAGCTGTAGCTGGCTGTAGCTGGCTGTAGCTGGCTGTAGCTGGCTGTAACTAGCTGTAGCTGGCTGTAACTAGCTGTAGCTGGCTGTAACTAGCTGTGGCTGGCTGTAACTAGCTGTAGCTGGCTGTGGCTGGCTGTAACTAGCTGTAGCTGACTGTGGCTGGCTGTAACTAGCTGTAGCTGGCTGTAGCTGGCTGTAGCTGGCTGTAGCTGGCTGTAACTAGCTGTAGCTGGCTGTGGCTGGCTGTAACTAGCTGTAGCTGGCTGTAGCTGGCTGTGGCTGGCTGTAACTAGCTGTAGCTGGCTGTAGCTGGCTGTAACTAGCTGTAGCTGGCTGTGGCTGGCTGTAACTAGCTGTAGCTGGCTGTGGCTGGCTGTAGCTGGCTGTAACTAGCTGTAGCTGGCTGTGGCTGGCTGTAACTAACTGTAGCTGGCTGTGGCTGGCTGTAACTAGCTGTAGCTGGCTGTAACTAGCTGTAGCTGGCTGTAGCTGGCTGTGGCTGGCTGTAACTAGCTGTAGCTGGCTGTGGCTGGCTGTGGCTGGCTGTAACTGGCTGTAACTAGCTGTGGCTGGCTGTAACTAGCTGTAGCTGGCTGTGGCTGGCTGTAGCTGGCTGTGGCTGGCTGTAACTAGCTGTAGCTGACTGTGGCTGGCTGTAACTAGCTGTAGCTGGCTGTAACTAGCTGTAGCTGGCTGTAGCTGGCTGTAGCTGGCTGTAGCTGGCTGTAACTAGCTGTAGCTGGCTGTAACTAGCTGTAGCTGGCTGTAACTAGCTGTGGCTGGCTGTAACTAGCTGTAGCTGGCTGTGGCTGGCTGTAACTAGCTGTAGCTGACTGTGGCTGGCTGTAACTAGCTGTAGCTGGCTGTAACTAGCTGTAGCTGGCTGTAGCTGGCTGTAGCTGGCTGTAGCTGGCTGTAGCTGGCTGTAACTAGCTGTAGCTGGCTGTGGCTGGCTGTAACTAGCTGTAGCTGGCTGTAGCTGGCTGTGGCTGGCTGTAACTAGCTGTAGCTGGCTGTAGCTGGCTGTAACTAGCTGTAGCTGGCTGTGGCTGGCTGTAACTAGCTGTAGCTGGCTGTGGCTGGCTGTAGCTGGCTGTAACTAGCTGTAGCTGGCTGTAGCTGGCTGTAGCTGGCTGTGGCTGGCTGTAACTAACTGTAGCTGGCTGTGGCTGGCTGTAACTAGCTGTAGCTGGCTGTGGCTGGCTGTAACTAACTGTAGCTGGCTGTGGCTGGCTGTAACTAGCTGTAGCTGGCTGTAACTAGCTGTAGCTGGCTGTGGCTGGCTGTAACTAGCTGTAGCTGGCTGTGGCTGGCTGTGGCTGGCTGTAACTAGCTGTAACTAGCTGTAGCTGGCTGTGGCTGGCTGTAGCTGGCTGTGGCTGGCTGTGGCTGGCTGTGGCTGGCTGTAGCTGGCTGTAACTGGTAATGTTTTGTTGCAGTCCTGCACCCCACGCTGGCAGACCTGCATCGGGAACACTGACGACACTTTGGGCTTCGCTCTCGGAGCGCTGTTCGTGAAGGCAACGTTCGACAAACACAGTAAAGAGATTGTAAGTTACTGTCCTGCCTCCATGTGCATAAACAGGAATCCCATTCAGCACTTCCAGCTGGTCTTGGATCTGCTCTGGTTAACTTTAGCTCACCTGTCTTCCTTGATCAGGCAGAGGAAATGATAAATGAGATCCGCTCAGCGTTTAAACACGCTCTGGATAGACTCAGCTGGATGGACGACCAAACCAGACAAGCTGCGAAAGACAAGGTACATGAAACAAGCTGCCCCTTAACTGCCTGCATCAAACACAGTTTAACAGGCTGGAACTATCAGCCAAACCATTAAAACTATGATTTTCCTCTTCTTTGCTCTCTCCTCAGGCAGATGCGATATACGACATGATCGGCTTCCCCGAATTCATCCTGGATTCCAAAGAACTGGATGATGTTTATGACGGGGTGAGTCTCAGATGATATTACAGGAACTGCTGTACTTCTGCTCAGCAGGCAGGCTGCTGCCCCCTGCTGGCCAACAGCGTCACTACAACATCTCCTCCTCTCTGTTTCAGTATGAGGTGTCGGACGACAGCTTCTTCCAGAACATGCTGAACTTCTACAACTTCTCAGCCAGAGTGATGGCCGACCAGCTGAGGAAGACTCCCAACAAAGACCAGTAATCCAGACAGCCGGCTGACACCAACACACCTCCACAGGGGTCGTATTCACAAACTGTCCTGGGAACTGAGCTGGAAATGTTCTGCTTTAGTTTATCAGACTTTAAGGAGTTAAAGAAAACGCACCACACTGTCCTCCGAGTCTGATTTTACTCACAGACAAAAGTATTTGGAAAGTGTTTGACACAAGTACAGAAACTACACCTTGAGTGGTGTTTTCCATCAACCATCCATCCTGGGTTTGGTTCTGACTCCACCCGAGCCCCTGACTCCACCCGAGCCCGTACATCGGTTGGGTCCCATCCCCTCGTGTTGTAGTTATAATTCAGTATTTCTGGATGAATCGTAGCAGCATCTCTGATCTGGAGGGTCGTCTTGCTCTGATGTAACCTGTTAAAGATGTTAAAAACAGTATTTGTGGATCCGACCCCTGTATGTTTGGATGCTGTGTTTAAACCTCATATTAACTCCTCCCCTCCTTGTTTCCTCTCCTCCTGCAGGTGGAGCATGACTCCTCCTACAGTTAATGCCTACTACATGCCCACTAAGAACGGCATCGTCTTCCCTGCTGGGATCCTACAGGCTCCTTTCTACGCCCACGACCACCCCAAGTCTGTTTACCTCCACATCTACCTGTCTGTGCCCACCTGTGTGATGACTCCATTATTTAACTCCTTCATGTCAACAATATCTTTGCTGTAGCACCACCTGTAGTGATGATAATCGTGATGTTAGAGCTGCTCTGTAACCTGTTTGGATTCGGTGGCCTCTGACCGAGGAAAGGTCAAAGGTCACCTTCTTGATGATGTTCAGTCTAAAGCTTTGAGCTGCTGTGAGCTCCTCGGCTCTTTGGGGAGACCGAGTTTAAACTGTGTGCTGTTGTGTTTTCAGGGCATTGAACTTTGGTGGCATCGGGGTGGTGATGGGACACGAGCTCACGCATGCCTTCGATGATCAGGGTGAGTCTAAACCTTTTTTGTTTTGTCCTCTCTGGAGGTCCTGATGAGAGCTTAGAAAAGAACAAAAAGTGTTTTTCCAGCGTCTGTTTGTGTCGAGGAGACCTTCCTCTGAAGGAAGACGGAAGGAACTACTTTTACCCCACAGCTCCATCTGGTGGTCGTAGTGATTTATGATGTGAGCGCTTGAGGAAGTCGGATCATTGGATCACTTCCACCAGCAGACGTCCTTTAGTTTGTGTGTTTATCCAGTAAATGAGAAGCAGCTCCCTCTTCAGTTTCCTGACATAAACATCAGACCCTCCTTTCTACAGGAGGTTGCTGACATGTTGGGCTGTCTGGTCTTGGATCAGCCTAAAAGAACACGTCCCCCCTCTGTTCATTGAGCTCCTCTGGCTGCCCTTAGCATCAGATCCAAGTCCCTGATGTTAGCTACAAAGAGCTTAATGGAACGGCTCCATCTACTTGAATGCTCTTGCAAAGGCTTCTGTCCCAACTGGGTCCCTCCGTTGGTCCCAGGATTGTCGTCTAGCAGCTCCTACACCACGCCTAAGACAATCCAAACTCTGTTCATGTGTCGTCCCACGATGGTGGAATGACCTACCGAGCGCTACCAGAACAGGGGCGTCCCTGTCTATCTTCAAGAAGCTCCTGAAAACCCAGCTCTTCAGAGAGCATCTCCTATCCCAGCACTTACCTTGTACTTCCCTCCCCCCTCTATCTCTGCACTTTATCTTTCTGCTCTTCCTTCTATGCCTGCACCCTATCTCTACTCTGTCCCCTCTGACAGAGTCGGACTCCTGGGTTCCTTCTATGTAGCTTATTGTTAGCTTTTATAAAGCTGTTATAGCTTAATTTGTAAGTAGCTTTGGATAAAAGTGTCTGATAAAAACAGAAACATTATTTAACGGCAGGAAGCCTGAGATTCACGTGTTCTGTCCTTTGAGTTGGCAGCTGTGGGTAAAGGCTGCTGTCAGACTGATCGTCTTTACTGATTGACTTTTGTTTCTGACATTATCTCTCTGTCCGACAGGTCGTGAGTACGATAAAGAGGGCAACCTGAGGCCATGGTGGCAGAACTCTTCGGTGGAGGCGTTTCGTCAGAGAACAGAGTGCATGGTGGACCAGTACAGCCACTACACCGTCAACGGAGAGCATGTCAATGGGAAGCAGACGCTGGGAGAAAACATAGCAGACAACGGAGGCCTGAAGGCAGCGTACCATGTTAGTATGCACCCCAGCGGTACTGCTCAGTACTGCCGGTCCGTTAAAGTACTCCACAAACTGTTTGTGCATCACAGCGTCTCAGAGCTGATGTTTACCCTCCAGGCGTACCGGTCCTGGATGCAGAGGAACGGGGATGAGAAAAGACTCCCTGCTGTCAACCTCACCAATGATCAGCTCTTCTTCGTGGGATTCGCCCAGGTGAGCTGGCACCGGCGACCAATAGCAGCTTAATTATCTCATTAAGTTTTCAACACGAGGCACCCGGTGTTTCACTGGAAGGTCATGAGGTGGCCTCATGCACGCCATGTGACCGGGAACTTTGAGTTGTTCAGCAGGAGGTGTAACAGCGCCGCTGTTTTTCAAATAAAACTGCATCCCTCCGAGTTTAGCAAGAGGACAGTTCTGTTTCTGTTCATTATGGTCACCCAACAGTACCTGTCAGAGGACACTCCTGCCATCGGACCCAGTCCTCACCTCTTCACCACCTGAAACAGACTCTTTTCTCCACCTCAGAGCCACGTTTACAGTACCGGGCCACTGTGACCGAAGCTAGCTTCAGTCCAGCTCAGGCTCTTAGCCTCGACCTTAAAGCTCTGAGCCGAAATCCCCCCAAAAGAACCACTGGCTGTGGGTTAGGGCCCTAAAACCTGCCCAGAATATGCTGAGCAAACAGCTGCATCGTCCAGTTACAGATGTTCGTAGAATGTGACGCTGTGGCTAACATGAACCAGGCTATAAGGAAATAACTTATAGGGAATAAAAAATGCAGCAGAACCGCAGAGTCCCAGCAGTCCTTCCTGGTTTTTATGTCATACCCCTGGGATTCCCTCCTGTGGGGGGGGTTGGTGGCTCTTTCATGGACCTGTAGAGTCTCTGCTGGATGTCCAGCATCACAAGTTCCACAGATCTGTGCTTTATCGTGTGTTTATCGCGGCAGACATCACTGATCTGTCTTTGGACTGCTGCCCAGATACTGAGCAGAGTCCTGGTTTCCTCAGACCACCAGTAAGTGTTTTGGTTTTTGTCCTCAAGTCGAGGGTCCTGATAGCAAAGGCTCTTTTAGATTTGAGGCTCTTGGAGCTGCCAGGAAGGCGCGGCCCAACATCTCTGATATATGTTCAGGGACCCATACGAGCTTTAAAGGTGATCAGTAAAATGTTAGAATCGGTTCTAATGTACAGGGAGCCGGTGCAGGGCAGCCAGGACTGGGCTGATGTGACACCGTCTGTTAGAACCAGTAAGAAGCCCAGTTGCTGCTTAGATAAACCAGTTGGAGGAATGGGTTGGTGAGCTGCTGAACTTCCCTGTTCCTAAGCAGCCAGTCCATCCATCCCACAGGTAATCCCCACCTGTGATCCCCACCTTTGGTCCCCACCTGTGATCCCCACCTGTGATCCCCACCTTTGGTCCCCACCTGTGGTTCCCACCTTTGGTCCCAGCGCAGGCCTGTCTGAAATGAGGCTATTTGCCCGGCCAAAAGGCCGTTGGAGGTTCAGAATGTCAGACTTTGCTGTATCTTACAGGTGTGGTGCTCCGTCCGAACTCCAGAGAGCGCTCATGAGGGCCTGGTGACCGACCCTCACAGCCCCCCCAGGTACAGAGTCATCGGCACGCTGGCCAACTCTCCGGACTTCAGCCGCCACTTCAACTGTCCAGAGGGAACGCCCATGAACACCGGGAGGCGCTGCGAGGTCTGGTAGACGAAGTGAAGAGGGCCGGCTTGTTATCTTACCTGGGGATGGGGGGGGGGGGGGTAATTAGGTCAGTCTGCTGATTGACAGGTTTGATTGGGTTGTTAATTAGTGACGATCAGACTCACTTCCTGTCTGGAAACTAAACGGACTCAGTGGACTTCAGACGTGGCGGACTGATGGCGTGAAGCCTCGCGGGACAGTGTCGCTGATTTCTGTTTTCACCGTTATTGATTATTAATATTAATGGGCTTTAGTCTGTGTGAGTGTGTAAGAGCTCTGTAACTTTGTCTATCTGATGACATCACTGTGATGACCTCATACCAAGCTCACCTGTGACATCCCTCCCATGTGTGAGGAAGCTGACCTGGTTAAGGTGGAATATTACTGGCTTAACTCACTAAAGATTAAATTAATGGTTTATCAAAGTCGGAAGGTTTAAATTGATTATTTGCACGGTTCCATTAAGGTTTTATGTCTTAAACCTTGTAAATAATGTGTTAAAATCCTCTCAGTGATGACCAACAATGAAAGGGAACCAGACTTCTCGATATTCACACATTTCTTTGGTCCCCATGTTGTAAATGTTACAGCCCTTTAATTCAGCTGTCAGGAGTGATCACATCACTGTTTTTAAGGTAAAGAAGGACTCTGCCTCCACAGTTTGCTTGAACTTCAGCTTATAAACACGAATCCGTAGTTAGTGCTGTTATTATAACCGAGAGACGGCCGCTCATCCTTTTTAAAGCCAGACGATGACAGTTAGAAGCAACTAATTCATTCAAATTAGACTTTATTTTCAAACCGAATAAACAATTCTGCCTTAAAACCTGAAAACTGGAACATTTTAAACAGTTTATTTTGTAGGATAACAGATTAACCTTTACAGTGTGCCATTAAAACCAAACCTGACGCCAGAACTGAACCGAACCCAGAACATCCAACGACCTGAAACCAAACCTGAGAGATCCAGGAGCTGGAATAAGAGTCTGAGATTCAGAGCCTGGAGAGGTTTGTCTTCTTTTGAGAGCTCAACAGGGGGCATAATGAGCCGAGACTGTTCAAGGACTCAAAGTAAACATGGAATGTTTGGATATTCATAAGTGTGAGACATTCAGGAACTAAAATTAACGTAGATAATTTCCAACTTAGAGAGAGTTTAGAGTGAGGAATCAGTGAGGCGTTTAAGAGCTGAGCTACTGGGTGAATCATGGGGCTTTTCAAAATAAAACTAAAAGTATGAGCCGTGAGGAAGAGATGTCCTTAAGAACTAATGGATGTGGTGCGTTCAGGAACCTGCATTTCACCCCAGGAAACACTATCTAATATATGTGTGTGTGTGTGTGAGAGTGTGTGCGCACGCTTTGCCTCCCGATGACATCACTGTTCAATGCCCTGTGTTTTGGTGTTTGTTTGAAGAAGCTGCTTCCTGCCAAAGATGTTAGCGTGTGTGTGTGTACACAGGTACAGGTATCTTTGTGGGGACATTTCACTCGGTCCCCACTCTGAGTCGCATCTTTTAAGGGCCTCTA
Source organism: Leuresthes tenuis (assembly GCF_036924035.1). Classification (NCBI taxonomy): domain Eukaryota; kingdom Metazoa; phylum Chordata; class Actinopteri; order Atheriniformes; family Atherinopsidae; genus Leuresthes; species Leuresthes tenuis. The sequence continues at coordinate 817,625 of NW_027325363.1, read as the reverse complement.
CAGTCAGGTTTAGTTCAGGGTCCAGGGGATGCTTCGGCTTCAAAAAGGTCCTGTTTGAGTTTTAAACCATCCAGGAAGCATTTCTCAGTATCTCCACCTGCTCTGTGGAAGGCGAAAGTTTAGTTTCAGGTAAGGCTTCAAGTCTGTGACGGTCCTCACAAGTACAGACAAACATGTGAGGTCAGAGCTGTGTAATCATGTGTTTGTACCGTAGAAATGATGTTGGTTTAACTTAGTTTGTTGTAATCTGTGTCTGTCCTGAAGGGGGCGCCAGCCTCCTGCTCGTCCAATCAGAGAGCGGCGTTGCAGGCTGCTGTCGTTAAAGGTCTGATGGAGGTTTTATGGTTTAATTTTGATGTCAGAGAACTTGTAAAATCAGATGTTTTCTATCAGAATGGAAAAAAACAATAAACACAAAGAAGCACTCAGCTCTGCTCCGATTATAAAAACTACACATCCCATGATGCACTTTACTTACTGTCACCGGTACTTTAATAAAAGTACAAACTGCTCTCAGCTCAATGTTTGCTTTTGTAAAGAATATATTTGGTTTATTTGCTGAAGACGCTGCTGCTGGTCCTGATTAAAGATAAATTTGTTAAATCCACAACTTTGTACAACTTTAAAAGAAAATATTCTGTTTTAAAACAGAAAGACTGAAGCTGTGAGAAACTAACCAATCAGATCACAGACAGCCGGGCTCCGAGCTCCATTTCATCCACCCGTGAGCTCACATTTCCCCTGATGATCCAGGGAAGAAACGCTTTGAACTTCCTCCTCCTTTCTTGGCTCCAGCAGGTTAACGGCTCACTCGTTGCCATGGTTACGCATCACAACAAACGTAGAAAGTCCTTCCAGCAGCGCAGCGTCCAAACCAGCTCAGAGAAATGTTTCACAGGAAAAAAAGCATCTTTACTTGCTGTGAGTTTACCTTTTTAAAGTTTAAAATCAAGTCTCTGGGTGGGATTTCCAGACCGGTCCGTCTCAGCCTGAACTGGACCTGCAGCTGCGGTCAGAACCAGCAGGTGGCAGCATCACCTGTGACTTTAATGTTGTTCTGTAACCGCAGCAACTGCAGCTGTGGTTCACTTTTAGTCTGAACTTTATTGTGAAGGCGTGACAAAGCCTTCTCAGGGGGAGGGGCGTGGCTTACATAAAGGGGCGTGGCTTCAGACTCAGAGTCTACAGTAAGAGGCTCGATCAGCTGCTGAGAAGAGCCGAGCTGCACCTGAACCGTCTGCACGCACAGGTGAGTCAAACCGCTCAGATCACACGGATTCTGATGTTTTTATTTGTGTGAAATCAGCTGAAATGTGACGGAGAACAATGATTAATTCCTTATTTTATTGGATTAAAGCTTCCACTGAAAGTTTCAGCTGTTTGTTCTCCTGTTTCAGATCAAACTGCTGAAAAGTTTTTACCAGAACTGTTGTTTTATTCAGTGTTTCTGTTCTGGGAAGTTTAAACACTGAGGGCCGATCAGCATATCAAACACAATAATTACTATTATTAGTCTCTGATAAACGGTGCTTTTAGCTTCCAGGGACCAAACTTTATTCATCCAAACAGACTCGGGTTCAAACTGTGACCCATTCAGCACATTTTAGGCAAAAGAAGAAATATTTCAAAAGTTTAAACTAATCTAAAAACCATAAAAGGTTGAAAACAACAATTAGTAGAAGGAATAAAGACTTTATATCATAAGTAGAGCTGAAAAAGAGTCTCATTATCACAGAAATGGATTGTTTTCCTCTTTATATCCAACATGATCGGGATCTATTGATCAAAAGCAGATCGAAATATGAACTCCTACACGTTTACAAACAGAACTTTAACAGCTTCATCGGTTCATTAAAGCGACTTTGGGCCTCCAACATGTCGGTGCTGTGGCTCCGATTGGTTGCTTCTTATCCAGGATTTCATCACCTGAAGACTCCTCTTCCTCTGCTGAGCTGCTGATGTTCAGGGAAACCCAGAAGGCACAGCTTTGATCTCCCGATCAGAGATCAATACTTCTGAAAGCCCTGCTTCCTGACCACATGGTCCCTGATCCTCGGAGCCTCAAACACGGCTGATTTCCTCTGGAACTTTAAACCAATAAGAATTATTCTCACTGATTTAAAGGTTTCAGCGGATTAAACTCCATCAGATGATGCTCACAGTGAAACTCGCTCAGAGGACAACTGAAACCGTTTCTGAGGAACATTCAGAGGCTCCTCCTCCTGTAACCGGGCGCTCATCTCTCCGGGTTCTGATTGGTCAGCTTTACCTCAACAATAGAAACATAACCAGAGTCCCAACACCTGCCTCACATGGTTCACAGCGGGCAGATAAATCAAACCCGAGGAAAAACACGAGTTAATTTTTGTCTCTACAGGAGGACGAAGGTGAGGGAGGATGAGGAGAAGCGGGGAGCAGAGCGAGGACGGCGCTACTCTCATCGCCATGGAAACAAACCTGGAAAACAACTATGGCAGCATCACAGAGGTATCCACTGTGTGTGACCTGTGTCCTGTGGGGGCCGGGGGGCGGGGCCTGTCCCAGCTGTCGTTGGGCGAGAGGCGGGGCCTGTCCGAGCTGTCGTTGAGCGAGAGGCGGGGCCTGTCCGAGCTGTCGTTGGGCGAGAGGCGGGGCCTGTCCCAGCTGTCGTTGGGCGAGAGGCGGGGCCTGTCCCAGCTGTCGTTGGGCGAGAGGCGGGGCCTGTCCGAGCTGTCGTTGGGCGAGGGGCGGGGCCTGTCCGAGCTGTCGTTGGGCGAGGGGCGGGGCCTGTCCGAGCTGTCGTTGGGCGAGGGGCGGGGCCTGTCCGAGCTGTCGTTGGGCGAGGGGCGGGGCCTGTCCCAGCTGTCGTTGGGCGAGGGGCGGGGCCTGTCCCAGCTGTCGTTGGGCGAGGGGCGGGGCCTGTCCCAGCTGTCGTTGGGCGAGGGGCGGGGCCTGTCCCAGCTGTCGTTGGGCGAGGGGCGGGGCATGTCCCAGCTGTCGTTGGGCGGGGGGCGGGGCATGTCCCAGCTGTCGTTGGGCGAGAGGCGGGGCCTGTCCCAGCTGTCGTTGGGCGAGGGGCGGGGCCTGTCCGAGCTGTCGTTGGGCGGGGGGCGGGGCCTGTCCGAGCTGTCGTTGGGCGGGGGGCGGGGCCTGTCCGAGCTGTCGTTGGGCGGGGGGCGGGGCATAGCTGGACAGGTCGTGGTCACAGGGCCACACAGAGACACACGCTCACACTTTAAGGACAGTTTAGAGTCACCATTTAACCCAACAGCATGTTTTTGGAACCCGGAGAACCCAGGCACACAGACAGAACCAGCCGGGATCAGAACCTGGAACCTTCTGCTGTGAGGCGCCGCTGCTGAGCAGCACAGCTCCATATTTAACATTTCATTTACTCCGTTCTTTCAGTGCAGCTTCATGCAAAGTCTGGGAGGCTGAAACCGTTTTTCTTTATGTTGCATCTTAACGAAGACGATTGAGTTTGTTTGGCTGCTGCGGGAAACAGGAAGTGCGACGGCGTGAGACACGGCGGCTCCAGATGTTTGTTCTGGTCTTCATCATCTCCGTCTGTTTGTCATCATTCTCATCAGCAACAATGGAGGCTTGAAATGCCAGGAAGTGTGAAATCTGCCCTCATTAACAACACAAACAGCTGACGCCATCAGCCGTTAAACGGGATGTCTGATTTCAGTCTTAAAACAGACTCAAATCAACAATAATGAGGCTGGAATGCTTTTAAAGTGGCAAAAAGGGTCATTTTCAGCTATTCGTGTGCTAATCTTTACTTTCATGTCATTTTTTGTTGTTTTTTCCCAGAATGCACCAGTCCAGCCTCGGGACAGGAACGTGTTCAGCGACGGAGCGACGAAAGTCGGTGAGACTGTTGGTTCCTCAAGGCTCCGGTTTGGGCCCCGTTCTCATCTCTTTGCTTCCCCCTTCACAGATTTATCTTCAGATTCAGGCTAAACTGTCTTAGAGCTCAAGGATGGAGCTAAACGTGAACAAAAAGGGAATAACTGTGTTTGGGTAAACCTTTCCATGGCTGTAAAGAACCTTTAACTGTGACGAACCAATCAGAACAAGCTTTCCAGGTCCTGCTCCTGCAGGACTTTGAGATGGTTGTTCATGCTTTTATCAGACAAACTGTGTAAAATCTGCTGAATCAGTTAAAACTAGTTGTTTTTGTGAGTTTCTGTTAGTCTAATCTGACAAAAGTGACCCACTTAAACCAAATATTGGTGCTTAATCACTTCATAACACAACTAATGAAATTCAGAAATACGTTCAGCATTTGTTTGACATTTTCTGAAGAATGCTTTCAGTGTTTATAAAATGTAAAATAATCTATTCTGAGTGGATTTGGTGCTATTTGATCAGATTTTGTGTTGGTGTGGGAGGAGCCTCGGAGCTCACAGGAGGACGGCTCTGGCGTTAGCCCCGCCCACAGGAAGTGGAGAGAGGAGTTTCTGACCAGACTGAGACGTGCGGGACTCCTGCAGGAGAAGGTGGGAAAAACAAACGTTCAAGGATCAGCTGTTCTTTCTGTTGTTAAAGCCAGCAGTCCTAAGACAACAGGTGTGTTTACTCAGGTAAAAACACAGAACTCAGAGGTTTAACCTTTCAAAACCAACATGAAGAAGGGCTGAACTGTGGAGGACAAACAGGTGAGCTGGCAGAGAAACTGAAAGTATCCTCAGACAAAGAAGAAAATTCCAATTCCAAGGTTGCTCATATCTAAAACCATCTTCCCTCAGCGTTGAATGAAGTCTAACAATCATCTCAACTAAAGTCATCACCTGCAGCACAGATTTAATGCTTCCTCCTGAATTCAGCTGAGGCCACCAGCAGCAGCAGAACCTGTAATAAAACAGTAAATGTGCTCAGCTGCTGCACTAATAACCTGCTGGGTCAAAAAAACACTCAATCATCCGAGTCCAGACTGCCAGCTACAGAGCAGAGGTTTTTAATAAGACCGCAGGGTCTTCTGTCTTTGGTTCTGACTGACATCGAGCTGCTCAAACACCAGATGTGATCTGGACCCTAAAAACCAACCAAAACCTTAAGAGAGGTTCAAATGTGGGGAGAACTGTCAGTGATGTCCTGCCATAGCAGACGGGAGGAATCTCGGCCCTCTTCTCTCCAGCGCTGCTTCAGCTCATTGAGGTTTGCAGCATTGGTTTCTGCACAGCTCTCTTAAGGTCCCACCACAGCATCTCAGTCAGGCTGAGGTCTGGACTCTGACTGGACCGTTGCAACACCTTGATTCTTTTCTTTTTCCCACATTCTGCTGTAGATCTGCTGCTGTGTTTGGGATCTTTGTCCTGTTGATGAGCCAGTTTCAGCCCAGCTTTAGCTGTGGGACAGATGGCCTCACATCTGACTCTAGAATACTTTGGTATCCAGAGGAGTTCATGGTGGACTCAATGACTGCAAGGTGCCCAGGTCCTGTGGCTGCAGAACCAGCCCAGATCATCAGCCCTCCACCACCGTGCTTGACAGCTGGTATGAGGTGTTTGTGCTGATCTGCTGTGTTTGGTTTCCTCCAAACGTGCTGCTGTGCATTAGGACCAAACATCTCCACTTTGCTCTGGTCTGTCCAAAGGACATTGTTCCAGAAGTCTTGAGCTTTGTTCAGATGCAGCTTTGCAAACCTAAGCTGTGCTGCCATGTTCTTTTTAGAGAGAAGAGGCTTTCTCCTGCAGCCCTTCCAAACAAGCCATCCTTGTTCAGTCTTTTTCTAACTGTGCTGTCATGACCTTTAACCTTTAACATGCTAACTGAGGCCTGTAGAGTCTGAGATGTAGCTCTGGGCTTCTTCACCTTGGGGTGACCTTTAACCTTTAGCATGCTAACTGAGGCCTGTAGAGTCTGAGATGTAGCTCTGGGCTTTTTCACCTTGGGGTGACCTTTAACCTTTAGCATGCTAACTGAGGCCTGTAGAGTCTGAGATGTAGCTCTGGGCTTCTTCACCTTGGGGTGACCTTTAACCTTTAACATGCTAACTGAGCTGTCTCAGCGTCTCAGACCCCCCCCCACTCCTCTTACGTTTGCTGCTTATATCGCAGGACAGCGAGCCAAAGAGCACGTTTTTGCGCCTCCACTTCAGAAAGTAGCACCTCACTTTCTGCTGTTATTCCTTTTCCCATCTTACTCCTTCTTTTTTCTTTATTTTCTGGTCCTCCAGAGACGAACCGCAGGCTCATTTACATATGATTTGCATATTTAAGTAGGGACAGGGAGGAGTCGGGTACCCCGACACGTGCGCTCAGTTCCACGATGATTGGGATGTACAGAGGACATGTGCTTGGGTTCAGATTCATACGTGCAGATAGGGCTTTTGGGCTTTTGGGTTTGAGCGTTCCTGTTTCTGCAGGAAGTCTTTGAACATGGGGCCCCTGGAGCTCTGACCCCTCGCAGTCATGTGGTGATGAGGTGGTGTTACACCTGGTCCTCCTCCTGGATTCTGGGTGAGGAACAGCTCTCTGTCCAGTGGAAACATTAAGGAGCAGCAGCTGGAACCGGTTTCAGGAGTTAACTTGTTGTTGGGGGTCTTTCGGCTCCTTGAAGGCAGGTCTGTGTTTCTGTCCACAGAGGGAGGTCCTTCAGGCGAAGAAGAGGATCTGCTTCGTGCTGCTCAGCGCTCCGTGGAGCCTCCTCTGTTTCTACGCTGAGGAGATCAGCCTCAGGGTCCCTCTGCAGGTAACCTCTGACCCTCTGCTGCTGCCCTGACTCCGCCCCCCTCACAGCACGCCGTCTGTCCTCCTGCAGGTGGTCAACGCCTCCATCGTGAACTGGTCCGCCCACGTTCTGTCCAAGCTGTCCCTCCCCAGCCCGCTGTCCCAGGACGTGCCCAGCCCCCCCCCGGACTACTACACCTGCCAGTTCAGGACCAACAAGCTGCAGAGGTTGGCTCTTCCTGTCCAGGTGTTGCTCTGCGGCGAGTTCTGGCGCCCGGCTGCTTTCACCTGTTTCTGTCTGCAGGTTTCTGGGCAGCGGCGACAGAGAGACGTTCTTCAAGACGACCCAGAGACACCAGGTGGTGAGTTCAAGTGCTGTACGACGTCTCAGTGTTTGACAGCATGTGTGCGTCCTCAGAGAGTCGGACGAGTTCAATGTGAAGGACGGCGGCGTTTGTTCGAGGCCGTGACCTGCCGCTGAATGGATCTCAGCTGAAGGAACCAGAACCAGAACTCTGCAATCAGACTGAAACCAGAACAGACTGAAACCAGAACCAGAACTCTGCAGTCAGACTGAAACCAGAACTCTGCAGTCGGACTGAAACCAGAACAGAACTCTGCAAACAGACTGAAACCAGAACAGTTAAACTCAGTCATACCGGCTGAAGCTCCTTCTGGACCTCTGGTTTCCTCTCAGGAACCTAGTCTGGTTCTGGTTCTGGTTCTGCCAGCCCTACAAACTAGGCTGAGTCCGGCCTGTTCTCACTGGTGTTTCCATGATGGTGGAACCAGCAGGAGGCGTCCCTCTTTGGACTTCTGGACCGGTCCTACTTGGAAAAGGACTTTTTCCCAGAATTATCCGCTGGTTTACGACAGTAAAACTGATTTAGCAAAGAGACGCAGCACTTAACAGCCCCGAGGTCTCAGTGAGGCGGAGAAAACAACTCAGGAAATCTCAGAGAAGCTTAAACTGATTTAAATGAGTTCTGAACAACGTCAGAGCCGAGCTCCAAACTCTGGAACTCGCTTCATCTTCCCAAAACTGATGGTTTTTATGTCCAGAAAATACAGAAAAACATTTATTTTGAACCCAAAAACAGTGAAATCATTTGTCTGCCTGCTGCTGAATTCACAACATCCTGAAACTGACGGATCCTGATCAGATATTAATCTGATTAGATATGAATCCTGATTAGATATTGATCCTGATTAGATATTGATCCTGATTAGATATTGATCCTGATTAGATATGAATCCTGATTAGATATGAATCCTGATTAGATATGAATCCTGATTAGATATGAATCCTGATTAGATATGAATCCTGATTAGATATGAATCCTGATCAGATATGGATCCTGATTAGATATTAATCCTGATTAGATATTAATCCTGTTCTGATCTGAAGACTTGATGTCATGCAAAGTTCCAGCAGAGCTTCAAACATCCAGGATGTCTCAGTCAACAGACGGATGCTGCAGGCGGCAACGCCTCCTCCTCAAATACACTCTGCAAACACACACCGTATAAGCAGGAAAATAAGAACTGAACAAACTCTGCAATCTGTCCAGTTGATTATAGAATATTATACAAAACTGTTCAAACCTCCCGATCAGCTTCATTTCTTTATATTTCTGCATAAAAACAGGAAGCAGCTGCAGAGATTCACTGAAACATGATCAAACCTGAACATAAACCCAGAATCTGAGGCAGAAACAGAGTTTTTTCTCAGTTCTCAGCAGCTTTAAAGTGAATCTCTGGTCTGAGCTCCTTTATTCTCCAACACAGCCTGAACCCTCTGAGACAAGCTTTCTGTCATTTCTTTAAGGAGTCTTCAGGAATAGTTCTCCAGGCTTCTTGAAGGACATCCCAAAGCTCTTCTTTGGATGTGGGCTGCCTTCATATAATTTAACAGTTTTCTTCTTTAATCGGGCTCATTTCAACAAGGATTCAGACAGATTTACCCCAAAATCAACAAACTTTGATACCAAAGTAACTTTTTAACAGCTTGAGTTATTATTAATATTTAACTTTATCATGAGAAAGGCTCATTTCACATTTTTCACATTTATGTCCCTGAAACGTCTCTTTTAAGTTTTCTGATAATTAATCTACTATATGATATATTGTAATGATACGCTGCGGTTTATAAATGTTCTAAATCGCCAACAGAAAGGAGGAAAAGCATCTCTGATAACACAAATGTAGCTGAACCAACAGGCTTTAACGTTTCGTGTCGTTTTAACTGGACTGAAGGTTACAATGTGAAGCGAATAAGATGTGGAGTTCCTCAGGGAAGTTTCCTTAAAGGGACAGTACAAAGCCTTCAGCAGCTGAGCATCTCAAACAGACACATGGAGCTCGTCTTACGTCTTTCCTTTCTGTCCCACCAGCTGTACGAGATCCTGGCCCGGACGCCCTACGGCTCGGTGAAGAAGGGACAGGTGGGAATCGACCGGCTGGTGAATGAACAGGTCTTCAGCGCTGCCTATCCGCTGCATGAGGTGAGATCTCTACCCCGAGCCCTGATCTGGAACCGGATCAGCCCGGCCTGACGTCCTCTCTCTGTTTGCAGGGCGACTTTCTGCTGCCGACACCCCCGGTCCCCCCCCAGGCTTTGGGTCTGAGACAGATCCTGTTTGCATACTGGGCCAAATGGTCCTGCTGGAGACGCTACCAACCTCTGGACCACATCAGGGAGTACTTTGGGGAGAAGATAGCTCTCTACTTTGCCTGGCTCGGTAAGTATATGAGCGTCTCTTTGAGCTGTCGCTCAAACCCTAACCCTAAACCTACCCTAACCCTAAACCTACCCTAACCCTACCCTAAACCTAACCCTACCCTGACCTAAACCTACCCTAACCCTACCCTGACCCTAACCCTACCCTAACTCCTACCCTAACCCTAAACCTACCCTAACCCTACCCTAAACCTAACCCTACCCTGACCTAAACCTACCCTAACCCTAAACCTACCCTAACCCTACCCTGACCCTAACCCTACCCTAACTCCTACCCTGACCCTAAACCTACCCTAACCCCTACCCTGACCCTAAACCTACCCTAACCCTAAACCAACCCCTACCCTGACCCTAACTCTCTGCTAACATGTTGAAGGCGATCCAACTACACTCCAGAGTAGTCTCAGTTCAGATATGGTCTCACACAGCCACGGAGTCTGGTGGCCGTTCATGAGATGGTGTAGCTGTATTATTCTCTATTTGGCATCATTCTCTAATCTTCCCAGACGGAATGAACTTCCACGGTTGTCAGTATTTAAGCAGATTCATTTTGGGCCACTTTGCTAATGCAAAGATTGCTGAACAACCTGATTATCTCAGTGAATCCCTAGAATACACTCCTGGATGTTTTTGGAGTACAGGACTCCTATTTGACACTGAATTAAGCCCAGTTAACCATAAGTCCTTCCCCTGGCCCCACCACGGGAAAATTCATTTTCAACTTTTTTGCCCTAAATTTGACCACCTACTCCTTTCTGTATGCCCTCCCCTTCCATTTACCCTAACCCTAAGGTCACAGGACCATAGCCCTAACACCCAAGTCTCCCAGAACCATTTCTTTTACACTTCCTACCTCATTTCCATCCATCCTCTCTCTCCTTCTCCAACCCCCCCACTTCCTCCACATACACAAACCAAGGGTCTTGAGCCCACTGCATACAGCCCACACTCAAACTCCTGCACCACTCAAAAACATACCCCCCCCCCCCCCCCCCCCCCCACTCCTAGCAGCACATAACACACACCATAAGGACCCTGAGTCTATTGCACCCACATTTCAACACAACTCAAACTGCACGGAGTTTCCCACGGCCTCCTGAGTTACTCCATGCCACAACACGCAGCAGCTCCCAGCCAGATCACGAGTTGAGCGTGCACCCTTTGGTCTCTACACCAAACTCCATGGTAACCAGCTGGTTGCGTAGGAGTAAAAACTCTCAAACCTACCCTGACCCTGCTTCGAGTGTCTCTTCAGTGAAAATGTGTGACTGCAGGTTTCTACACCGGCTGGCTCCTGCCGGCGTCTCTGGTTGGGACTCTGGTCTTCCTGGTGGGCTTTTGGCTCGTGACCACCGACATCCCAGCGTACGTACAAACTCCCCCTTTAAAACCACGTCTGGTTACCGTGACAACAGCCTTCTGCTGGGCAGCTGGTGCTTCTCTGGCCAGCTGATGACACGCCTGCTGAAATACCTGAAAAGCTTTGGGTGGCTCTGTGTTGTAGGAAGGAGGTGTGTGACAGCGGAGGCTCATTCATCATGTGTCCGACCTGCAACATCTGCTCCCACTGGAACTACTCCAGCATCTGTGTCACCTATAAGGTGGGTACCTTAGGCAGGTGCTCTCTGAGAGCTCGCCCACACCTGGTGGATGTTTCTCTCACAGCTCTGAGACTGTTCCTGTTTGCAGCTGAACAATGAGTTTCATTTGGTTCTCATTCCAAACTTTCATGAAGTTACCTCAGAGTGAAACGTCATGTCCAGATCGGTGTATCACTCCCCCTGGTGGCTGGCTTTGGCTCTGCGGCCCTTTTCAGGCTGTGGTTGCGCCTTATTGAGTACGTTCGGGTTAATGTGTGCTTTCAAACCGCAAATCAGCCTCAGGACTCTGCAGCGAGACAGCAGCATGGCCCTAAACGTGCACGTCTTTGTGCTCCTGGCACCACAGCTGGTGCCACAGCTGGCGCCACAGCTGGCTCCACAGCTGGCGCCACAGCTGGCTCCACAGCTGGCGCCACAGCTGGCTCCAGAGCTGGCGCCACAGCTGGCTCCACAGCTGGCGCCACAGCTGGCTCCAGAGCTGGCGCCACAGCTGGCTCCACAGCTGGCTCCAACCCTTTTAAGACCAGCCTGCATGGAAAGGGTTTTAGGGGCATCCGGCCAACACCGGGGTGCACACGGCTCACAGTTTCCACTGAGGAGCTTTTAGCAATCAAACATCTAAATTAGGTTAAAAGTGACAGTTCAGAAGCGTCTATTTGAAGACAATTTATGAAAATGAGTACATTTGGTCCAGATTTCACCAGGATTGTGATGTGAAAAGAGCCTGTTTACCTCCATCAAACAGCTCCAGAAGCTGAGCAGACACCTGATGACCTGCAGCTCCTCCACAGTCGGGACATATAGAGTAAATCCACCTGGAATAAAGGTGCTCTAACATTAGCAAGAGCGGGTAACGAGCTAACGTCTGGCATTATCTGAGGGTGATGTCATCCCTTGCAGTTGCAGGTTTGTTCTCTGGGTTCTGGTGATAGTTGGTGGATGTAACTCTCATGTAAGCAGGACAAACTCCCTTCCTCTGGTAATGGGGATCAGTCTTAACTCGGCTAACAGACGTACTCTGAGGCAGTATCGGCCCTTTCTTTCAGCAGGCAGCGTAAAAAGGGCTCGTAACTCTAAGCAGACGCTGTGGCTCACAGCTCAGGATCTGGCCAGATGTTTGCAGGCCTGAAAGTGGACTGATTCAGCGTGATTCTTCAGGTTTTTCTCAGCTATATTCTCAGTTTGTAGTATTTTCCAATAGAATTGCTTGAATGAAACAGTTATTTCCACATCTTTAGAAACATTTGGATGTTTCTCCATTTCTTTCAGCCGCACTGTTTGATAATGACGTGTTTTCCAGTCTCGTGGTTCTTGTTACTGTGTTGGATACAGAAGAAGAGAGCAGCCAGATCGCATCCTGGTGCCAAATACCACACTTTTAAAGGTCTGGAAGAGTCCAGGCCGGGCGGGTCAGAGTCATTTTAGTTCCACGTGGTAACTCCTGTATGGTAGCTCATATATATGTATATATACCGTATTTTATGTATAAACTGAGCCAGAAATCTATTGCACATGCAGGTTTTATGAGACCGGTGTCCGAAACTGTTCATCCTTTATATAAATGATATTTGTAAGGTATCAAAAGGAGTATTTTTTGCAGATTACACAAATATTTTTTGTTGTTAAAGAAGCTACTGGAGATGGTCACGATAGAAATGTGCAAATTAAACACAAGTTATCAGTAAAGTTAAGTAAAACTAAACTCATGTTATTTAGTCAAGTGCAGCTGGAAGTAGAAGGAGAGGATATTGAAAGAGTTCAAGAAAATAAGTTTCTTGGTGTCATAATAGATGAAAGAAGCATCAATACTGCAAAACAGAAGCATCATCGCACAAATGCACTCTTCTGAAAAAACCTTAAGATTCATTGAGTTCAGTTTCAGCACAAATTATGTGCAAAGCAATAAACAACCTGCTTCCTGGAAATATGCGAAACTTGTTTTTTAACAGATTATAATCTGAGGGGCGAGTACACTTTAAAGCATCTCCGTGTCCGAACAGCATTAAAATAATTGTGTATTTCCATTCGTGGAGTGAAGCTGCGGAGCAGGTCGGTGAGGAGCTGGAGTCCCAGCATGACCCCGTTCTGTGGTTTTCACAGGGAACAGGAGGCTGAAGCAGCACCAGGTGCAGGATTAAATAAGCTTCCTCCTGCTCCCTTTCAGATGCGTTATGTTAACGTTTCTTATTTATTTTTGGGCTGTTTCTCCTGTTCGAAATGAAACCTTCATTAATAAGTTCCGTTCTTTTCTGCAGGCGGGTCTCCTTTTCGATAATGGAGGAACAGTGTTCCTCAGCGTCTTCATGTCTCTGTGGGCCGTCACCTTCCTGGAGTACTGGAAGAGAAGCTGCTCGGCTCTGTCTCACCGCTGGGACTGCTCCGACTTCCAGGACATCGAGGTGCTGTCCACCCGCCACCCGAGGCTAAACGTTCACTGTTCTGTGGGACTTCATGGTTGTTCCTCCATCCTCAACAGGAGCGTCCGCGGCCAGAGTTCACCGCCATGGCGCCGATGACCATGAGGAACCCGGTGACCGGCGCCGAGGAGCCTTACTTCCCTGAGAATAAACGATTCAACAGAACCGTGACTGGCTGCATGGCCATCATCGTCATGGTGAGTCCAACACAGCTGCGTTTTAAGGTGTCGTTTACTTCAATGTCAATAAACTTCCAGCTTTATCCCAGAACTGGTGCCTGACTACCAAAGAGCTGATTTATCTCTCAGTAAACCAATAAACCAACATAACTGTTCATTCCTGAACTGTGGAAAAAACTATCTACTGAGAAGAGAAATCACTGAGGGTAAAGAAAAGGCTGTGTTCATCCATTTATTTTAAGATGACCTGTCTTTGTGCAGCTTGCTGTGGTGCTGATGTTCCTCATCGCCATCATTTTATATCGCACAATCCTCAGCATCATCATCTATAAGTCTGACTTCAGCTTCTTCGGCTTCTCTGTGAGTAACTCGACACTGAAGTGCTTCTTCAGCGGCTCCAGCACGCTTCCCTGAGGGACGCCACGTGCTTTTTCTTGTTTGCGTTTGGCTTTTTGACTGATTTTGCTGTGTTTTTTCTGTGTGTTTCAGGCTGGGAGGATAGCCAGTATTTCAGGATCAGTGTTGAACCTGTTGGTCATCCTCATGTTGTCCAGAGTTTACATCACGCTGGCCCACATCCTCACCCGCTGGGGTAGTTCACCCTCAGATTTCCTAAATTAAGTTAATAGATATATTATCCGGCGTCAGACCGATGCCAAATTCAGTTCCAGTTCGGTCAGCTTGGGATTTCGTCTTTGCTTTTTGTAGACGATGTGGTCCAATCGGTCTTGTGAATGGAAATCTCCAGCAGCTACTCTGATAGTGTGAAGCATGAGGGATGAAAATGATCTGAGGCCTTGGTCCTCAGCTGGAATAAGGCGGATTGCTAAATCTAGGTTGGGTTGTTTCCCTAAGTGGAGGATAAGTATCTCTGGGCTTGTTCAAAGGGAGAACTGACGGGTGGGTTAGGCAGCCTCTCCACGTGGAGAGGTTTCTGGTACCTTTTCCTCAGGGATGGGGTGAGGAGGTTGGTCTTCCAGGGATAACTTGGTGGATAGTCGCTGCTCCTCCACAGCAAAAGTCACCAGTTGAGGTGGTTCAGGCATCTGGTCATTAGCCTTCCAGGCGCCTCTCAGGGAGATGTTTAGGACTCGTCACGCCTGGAGGGGGGGAGGAATCAGGACTGGGAGGAGGGGGCTGGAGAGAGGGAGGGAGGTCTGGGATATCTGCTCAGACTGTTGCCCCCCCGACACAGACCGAAATAAGCAGCAGAAAATGGATGGATGGATGGATTAACTCAGTTCTGCATGGCGTTAGTTTAGATAAAACATGTGGCTAAGCTTGGCTAAGAGTTCTGCACATCAGCTGTTTCTCCACCTTGTGTTGAGCTGTCAGAAAGAGTGATTTTCCAGGTGGGAATGTTACATTGATCCAGGTAGAAGTACAGAGTCGATGACCTGCAGCCTAACGCTGCAGCACTGTTATCAGAATTTAAATGGGTGTTTGAACTATTTAACACAAAGGTCTTATTGAGATGTTTGAGACAGGCTTTGGTTAAAATACCTGTTGGTTTCTGCTCAGCGGCTCTCTCTCAGCCCTGTTTTAACATTAGCCGCAGATATAGTTTATCCACTGGGCTCTTATATCCTCTGAGGCTGCTGCTGGATGGAAGATGCATGCTCCTCAGTGCAGCTGACAGCAGAACATTTCCACCAGGAGCTGGCTTCATCCGTCCAGCAGGGTGGAGGTGAGGGGGCGGGGCTTAGCAGAGGAGGCGGAGCCAACTTAAGGAGTGACTTTAGAAATGAAAATGGCTCGTTAAATGAGGAACTTTCAAAGAAACTTTCAAAGAAAGGGAACTAAATAAATCCCAGAGTTGTGTTTTACACCTGGTGGTGACTTCATCCTGATACACTGTTGCCCACAAAGTTGGAAATATATATATATATATATATATATATATAGTTAAGTACGTCTGTTCTCCTGTTTCCTGTCAGAAATGCATCGCACTCAGACCAAATATGAAGACATGTTCATCCTCAAAGTGTTCATCTTCCAGTTTGTGAACTTCTACTCGTCTCCAGTTTACATCGCCTTCTTCAAAGGCAGGTGAGAGCCGCTCCGGCCAATCAGAACAGTCCTCACAGTGTGGGGTCAGAGCTACTTTTTCATTCTTCTCTGCACACTGATATTTCCTCCAAATGAAACGTGTTGCATTTGTTCTTTATGAAGATTTATCTCATGTCTTAACCGGCTGTTTTTGTTTGTGTCTGACCAGGTTTGTTGGTTACCCTGGCAACTACAACACTCTGTTTGGCGTTCGCAATGAAGACGTGAGTGTGTCACTGATGAGAATAAAGTCTTTTTAATTTGAAGAAGAACAAAGCAGATCTTTTTCAGGTCATAACTTGGTGATTAAAGGAAGAAAGTTTTTATTCATTAAAATAATATTGTTTGGTCGTTATTCTCATTGTGGCTTTTAAAACAGTTTATATTCTTTGTTTGATTGTTTTTTTAAAGCTGCTCCAGATAAACCAGTGAATTCTGATAAGATGAAATTCTGTTAATTAATTATTCTCATTCCACCTGATTGTGAGTTCAGTGTGGAGCAGGCGGATGTCTCATCGAACTGGCTCAGGAGCTGCTCGTCATCATGGTGGGAAAACAGCTGATCAACAACATCCAGGAGTTCATCTCCCCGTAAACAACACACACACAACATCTAAGTAGAATTGGTTCAGAAGTCCAAAGTCGGTGTTAGTTAGGTGTGTCCTCAGAGGGACACCTCTGCTCTGATAGCGTCTGGCAGCTGGTTCTGAAAAGGAGGAAGTTTAAAGCATTTCTTCCCCTGATCATCAGGGGAAATGTGAGATCTCTGGTGGATAAAATGAACGAGCTCGGAGCAGGAATATATGGCAGAGACCTGGCTGCAGGAACAACTGTAACAGCTCTCTGCTCAGCTTTAAGACTATCCGGGCAGACAGAGACTGCAGACAGAGCGCTAACAGTAAAGGAGGAGGATCACAGAGCTGGTTAACAACAGATGGTGGAATCCTGGACCTGGCTGCAGGAACAACTCTAACAGCTCTCTGCTCAGCTTTAAGACTATCCGGGCAGACAGAGACTGCAGACAGAGCGCTAACAGTAAAGGAGGAGGATTACAGCTGAGTTGTTGCTAAGCAACAGAAACAGCAGCCCAACCCACTGATGGAGACCTCTGAAGGTTTCTACCTTCCTCTCCGCTGCACTTCAGCTGATTTATATTTTATTATCTATCCATAACAGCGTTGTATAATTCTATAAACTATACTATGGAAATATAATTTCTGTTTTAGGATTAAGTGTTATTGATTATTGACGCTATTGGTTTAGTTGAAAGTGATGTTCCTTCATCCAAGTGGAAATCTCTGAGAGCTGAGCTGAGATTCCTTACAGATCCAGGAGGTATTTTCCGTGGTGGAGTTATTGTAGACAGAAAGGGCCCCAGCACTGAGCCTTGGGGAACTCCTGCAAAGACTAAATTGGATGTTTGTCCTCCATTACACAGTTGGAAAAATCACCCAGTTAGGTAGGATTCAGAATAAGAGTGTCTCACCTGAGATGCTCATCTCAGCGTGCAGATTGTATAATGTGGTGGTTTGTGTCAGAAGCTGGAGAGAAGTCAAGCAAGGTACAGATTAAGGGATGGACTGCACCTCTGGCTTTAAGGCTTAAATTCAGACTGGTTTAATCTGAGAAATCTGTCATCAGTTCTCAGTTGAACCAGGAGTGAACAGAAGTGTTTAACTTACCTGCCCCACAATCTGCTGTAATCGGGATCATTATTTGGCAGGAAAGTCAGGTCGTGGTGGCAGAAGCGGAAGATGAGTCCTCAGCTAAAAGAAAAGAAAGAGGAGGCAGGAGAGGACTCACAGAAGGAGGAGGGGGTTTCTCCCTGGGAGGCGGACTACCAGCTGCTGGTCTGTGAGGGACTTTTCAGTGAATATCTGGAGATGGGTGAGTCCTTTCCCTCTGGTTATATCCAACTCTGAGACTCATTATTCACATCTGATGGAAGAACTTTTTGGGGCAACTTTGTGAAAATGATCCTCGGTTTTCAGCTCATAGTTTTCAGTGTTTATGATAATAATTTCAAAGCTTCAGGGAATGATAGAAATGGGCAAAAACAGACACAAGTGACATGTTTCATGTTAAAACACCACAGGGACATGTGACTTGATTTTCTCCAGAAAGGATTTAAACTCCTGAAGCGAGTCTTTACAGCAGAGATGTCAAACTCCGGTCCTGGAGGGCCGCTGTCCTGCAGGTTTTAGATGTTTCCTGCTTCAACGCACCTGATTCAGATCAATGCTTCATTGGCAGAATTTAACAATCTTTCCAAGAGATCCATTTAATCTGAATCAGGTGAAGCAGGGAAACATCTCGAGGCCCTCCAGGACCGGAGTTTGACATCCCTGCTTTAGCCTTCCCTGGGGCTGCTGGGTACTGAGCTGAGGCATGCTGGGAAATTAAGTGTTTTATCTCCAAACTGCCTCCGTCTCTCTCAGTAATTCAGTTTGGTTTCATCACCATCTTCGTGGCGGCTTGTCCTCTCGCTCCTCTCTTTGCTCTCATCAATAACTGGGTGGAGATCCGTTTGGACGCCCAGAAGTTTGTGACTGAATATCGCCGCCCGGTGGTGGAGCGGGTGCAGGACATCGGCATCTGGTTTTCCATCCTGCAGTTCATCACGCACGTGGCTGTCCTCAGCAACGTAACCGTCTCCAGCCTAATGACAGCTTTACAGTCCCAGAGCTTTCCAAAGAGCAGGAAATGGAGATTTTAACTTGTGTTTTCAGGCTTTCCTCATAGCGTTCACCTCTTCCTTCGTGCCTCGCCTGTACTACCGTTACACCAGAGACGACACTCTGAGCGGATTCATCAACTTCACTCTGGCGACGTCGCCTCAGAGCTACAGCCAACAGCACCATAACACCTCCTGCAGGTGACTTCACCTCAGATACTGACAGCATGAGAAGTCCAGTGAGCTGCTCACTGGATCCATGACCTTAATTTGTTGTTTGGCCTCTGAAGGTATCGGGGCTTCAGAGATGAGAAAGGGGAATTCTTGCCAGAGTACTTTCACCTCCTCGCTATACGGCTCAGTTTTGTTATCATCTTTGAGGTCAGTGTCGAACTTGAGAAAACTTCCAGAGTGTGAAAGGTTTGCAGGCGTGTGAATGAATGTGTTGGACTGAGTTAGAACCACCTTTATCCGGGTTTGGGTCCTGTGAAGAAGGCTTTTACTGTCTTTGTTCTTCAGCATGTGGTCTTCTTCATTGGACGCCTGATTGACATGATGGTTCCAGACATCCCTGAAGAGGTGGAGATGAAGATAAAAAGGGAACACTACATGGCGAAAGAGGCACTGGCTGAGAACCAGGTTTGAGAAAACAGTCAAATGCTGACGTCATATTGTTGTGTGGTGGTACCCTGCCGGGTATTATGTCTCTTTTAGCAGTTCCAGGTTGGTTTGTTCCAGTGTTGTGTTCTGTGTTTGTAGTCTTTGGGGAAAACCATGATTCCAGGTGATAAGGACGCCGTGTCAGGTGACCTGCGACAGCGTGCACCCAGAGTCTCGCCTCCACCGAGCGACTCTCCTTCACCAAATCTGAAGCAGATCCCAGAGGAAACGGACCCATCGGGCAGCTACTGAGGCACAAGTCCACCTGATTGAGACCTGGTCCTGGTCCACTTACCGACCTCAAATATCTATCAGATACTTTGTTAGACCTCTATAATATCTACAGGATGGTATCCTTAAAGGAATTCCTGTAATGAAGTTTGCCTTAAAGATCCTTTTGTTCTGAACCTCTGGACCAAAAGACCTAGATGTTTACTGTATTTGCTCAGCAACTACACCACCTCTGTAGGACCAGAACTCTATCAGGCATTTATCCAACCGCTAAACACTGCGACACCCTACTGATGCATCCAAGCTCCAAGCCCTCTAAAAGACCTACCACAGCTGTGTCAAAGCTTCCTTTGGTATCTTTAGACTCTACAGCTGCTCTCTACAGTGTTCCCAGGAATCCAGAAGAGCACCCAAACCTCCCCTGAGCCCAACCAGACTGAGGCCTCGGTGCCCTGCATGAACAGAGCACCTTTATAAAAGTGGAATACCCTTCGAAACGTCTGATAAAAGTAGCTCAGGGAGCATAAAGACGTCAAAAACAACTGCACCGAGCATCCGGATGAGACCAAAACTGCATAGAATCCTACATTGAGTTCAAAAGATGTTAATTTAGGGCTTCTGTTAGGCTGCAGCTTAATGGAAGCTCTTTCTAATGTTTTGTTGTAATGTTTTTGAACACTTTAGTTTCTGTTGATGCTGATGTTTTGGTTCTTAATTCCAGCCTCAGTTTGAGGATCTATTGAAACAAAGCCACAGTCCTCCATCACCCAGTTACTGCTCAACAAGACACCGAAACAGACGTGTTTTATCACCTGTACATTTAGAGTTGTACTAAAAAAAGAATTAATGTCAATGTTTTCTGTAAAATGTTGACTATTTGCTGTAAATAAATTTCTTACCGAAGTCAGATGTGTTGGTTCTTTCTTTTTATTCAGATGGTTTCAGCTGGAGAAGCAGAAAACTAAACAAACACAACAGCTGTGGCTCTTTAATCCACACGGGAGGCTCGGTGTGGCATTCAGGCACCCCCTCAAGACAAGTCTGGCATCTGAGCAGCAATCTTCCAGTTGGAAAAGTCATGACTGATCTACAGCTTCCAGTAAAGAGTAGAAAATAATACAAAACACCAGATGTTTCTTTCTTCTGAAACACATTTTTCTGACATTTTAGGGTTTAAATACATGTTGTTGCATATTATATTATTAATAATATTATTATATATCAACAGAACTAGAGGAAAATCATCACCAACCATAAAAGGACAACTGGAAAATGACCTCCTGTGTATGACAGTAACTGTACAAAGTGTGCATGTTATGGTGCAAAGATTTCATTCCATTTCATAAACGAAGATCAGAAGCCGCTTCATGTTTATCCATATTAAAAATGTAGGTGTTATCAGTCAATAATCAAAGATCAATGCATTGATCCATATTAACTGCAAAGAAAATAAATAATAATAAATAAAATTAAAAATAAATGACCAGACAGATATGTGTGGGATAGACCGAACCACCAGCTGAAAAGGAATAAAAAGACAATTCATGATGACAAATAGTGACCAATAACAGCAGTGGTTAGATTATATGATTGTGTAAAAGTCTGATATTGGGAATGAGTGTGTTGGTAAAAAAGAAGCTCGGAGCTGTTACTCTGTAGCTCTTATGGAGAAGTGACGAATGTTATAGGTCTGATATTTCTCTGTCCAACATCCTCCGTCACCCTCCTCCACCCACCCCATGAAGTCCAGAGGGCACTGAAGGATGGAGGGGACCCTCTAACCCACCCCATGAGGTCCAGAGGGCACTGAAGGATGGAGGGGACCCTCTAACCCACCCCATGAAGTCCAGAGGGCACTGAAGGATGGAGGGGACCCTCTAACCCACCCCATGAAGTCCAGAGGGCACTGAAGGATGGAGGGGACCCTCTAACCCACCCCATGAAGTCCAGAGGGCACTGAAGGATGGAGGGGACCCTCTAACCCACCCTATGAAGTCCAGAGGGCACTGAAGGATGGAGGGGACCCTCTAACCCACCCCATGAAGTCCAGAGGGCACTGAAGGATGGAGGGGACCCTCTAACCCACCCCATGAAGTCCAGAGGGCACTGAAGGATGGAGGGGACCCTCTAACCCACCCCATGAAGTCCAGAGGGCACTGAAGGATGGAGGGGACCCTCTAACCCACCCCATGAAGTCCAGAGGGCACTGAAGGATGGAGGGGACCCTCTAACCCACCCCATGAAGTCCAGAGGGCACTGAAGGATGGAGGGGACCCTCTAACCCACCCCATGAGGTCCAGAGGGCACTGAAGGATGGAGGGGACCCTCTAACCCACCCCATGAAGTCCAGAGGGCACTGAAGGATGGAGGGGACCCTCTAACCCACCCCATGAAGTCCAGAGGGCACTGAAGGATGGAGGGGACCCTCTAACCCACCCCATGAAGTCCAGAGGGCACTGAAGGATGGAGGGGACCCTCTAACCCACCCCATGAAGTCCAGAGGGCACTGAAGGATGGAGGGGACCCTCTAACCCACCCCATGAAGTCCAGAGGGCACTGAAGGATGGAGGGGACCCTCTAACCCACCCCATGAAGTCCAGAGGGCACTGAAGGATGGAGGGGACCCTCTAACCCACCCCATGAAGTCCAGAGGGCACTGAAGGATGGAGGGGACCCTCTAACCCACCCCATGAAGTCCAGAGGGCACTGAAGGATGGAGGGGACCCTCTAACCCACCCCATGAGGTCCAGAGGGCACTGAAGGATGGAGGGGACCCTCTAACCCACCCCATGAAGTCCAGAGGGCACTGAAGGATGGAGGGGACCCTCTAACCCACCCCATGAAGTCCAGAGGGCACTGAAGGATGGAGGGGACCCTCTAACCCACCCCATGAAGTCCAGAGGGCACTGAAGGATGGAGGGGACCCTCTAACCCACCCCATGAAGTCCAGAGGGCACTGAAGGATGGAGGGGACCCTCTAACCCACCCCATGAAGTCCAGAGGGCACTGAAGGATGGAGGGGACCCTCTAACCCACCCCATGAAGTCCAGAGGGCACTGAAGGATGGAGGGGACCCTCTAACCCACCCCATGAAGTCCAGAGGGCACTGAAGGATGGAGGGGACCCTCTAACCCACCCCATGAAGTCCAGAGGGCACTGAAGGATGGAGGGGACCCTCCTCCACCCACCCCATGAAGTCCAGAGGGCACTGAAGGATGGAGGGGACCCTCTAACCCACCCCATGAGGTCCAGAGGGCACTGAAGGATGGAGGGGACCCTCTAACCCACCCCATGAAGTCCAGAGGGCACTGAAGGATGGAGGGGACCCTCTAACCCACCCCATGAAGTCCAGAGGGCACTGAAGGATGGAGGGGACCCTCTAACCCACCCCATGAAGTCCAGAGGGCACTGAAGGATGGAGGGGACCCTCTAACCCACCCCATGAAGTCCAGAGGGCACTGAAGGATGGAGGGGACCCTCTAACCCACCCCATGAGGTCCAGAGGGCACTGAAGGATGGAGGGGACCCTCTAACCCACCCCATGAAGTCCAGAGGGCACTGAAGGATGGAGGGGACCCTCTAACCCACCCCATGAAGTCCAGAGGGCACTGAAGGATGGAGGGGACCCTCTAACCCACCCCATGAAGTCCAGAGGGCACTGAAGGATGGAGGGGACCCTCTAACCAGCGAGTTCAGTTAATAACGTCCCGCTCTGTGCTTCCACCACCCCAGCAGACCACATAATGAGTCACAACGATGAGTTTAGCTTCTTCAGCCTTATGAATAACCAACCACTTTAAGAAAGTCCATTCATTCCCTCAGTGTTTGTGTTTTTACATTTTTATGAATCAACATCACCCATTTCACAACATTTAAAATGTAGTTTTATATTGAAAATTAAAATGTTCAAATAATTAAAAAGTGAGCATCAGAATGAAATTCTATTATATCTATTTTAAGTCAATAAAACAATCTCCTGAAAGTATACATTGCTATCATAGTGTAAATATTTTGACTATAATAATAACAGGTTTTGCATGATATCAATAAAATATTTTAATTCTCTGAGACTGTAAAGCCTGTAGTTTGATCACATTGTGATTGTTTCTGAACAGCTTTGTGGTTGTGGGTATTCCCGGTCAGGCGCTCTATGGGCAGCTAAACCCGCTCTGTTGTGACGTGTAGGACCTCCACCTCCGACACAGCAGCAGTAATGGCGGACTACGACACCTACGACGAGCGGGACCGGGCCTACGGTAGTTTCGGCGGCGGCAGAGGGTGAGTGTCCGCTCTGTTGGGCGGCTGCACATTGTCCCCCGAACATAAACCCGAACCCGGCCGTCGCAGTGATTCGCGCCAGCGTCCTCTCCCAGCCTTTATAGCAGGGCGGTTAGGCCCCGGAGGTCCACGGCCTCCTGCGCTTTCCGAGCCGGCCGCGGAGTGCTGTGGGAAGCCCGCGGGGAGAGGCTGGGAAACACCGAGGTCTTAAAGCTAGCAGGCTAACTGTTAGCAAGCGGCTAGCTGCGCGCGGACTGTGGAAGAAACGCAGCCATGTGGCGCGGATCGTCCCTGAGTTCCACTACGGAGCGATATTGATCTGTTTGGTGACTGTAAAAACGTGCCGGTCCCGGCCAGAGGCGGGCCGGGGGGCCGCAGCAGGTGGAGGTGGAGCCGGGCTGCAGCAGGACGCTGCCCGCATGGCTGCATCATGTGTCCGGAGCTGCAGACTCATCCACGTAGTAACCAGACATGAGGCTGCGATCAGTGTTCAAAGATATCTATAACCTGCGGTGGATGTGCTCAGTCTGCTGGGTTCTGGTCTGTCTTTATGTGTTTGGATGAATCCAACTGTTAAAAACCTGTTTTTCAGGAAAAAGACTGATTTATGTGTGCAGCCGGATGCTCTGCTGGAACCTGAAGCTGTTGGTTTGGAGTTAAGGATGAAAGTTGAGCCGGTTACACGATGCTGACATGAAAGGTTTGATTTGGAAGGAAATCAGAAAGTGTTGAGATGGTTTGTTCCGCTGAGCTTCCAGCTCGCTGTCTGCAGATTAATCAATAAGGAAATCATTTGAGTCTGTTTGGACTAAAAGCTTTTAGTGGGTCTTTGTTTCTTTACTCTGAGGCAGATGAGCCTCAGCTGAGCCAGATTCACTCTTTTAGGTGTTGGTGGAGATGAGGCTGAGCTCTGCTCTCTGGGGCGAGGCTGCTTAAAAAAGCTGTGACCAAAGCAGAGTTTAACAGTTCACTAACACAGGTTAACAGTTCACTAACACAGGTTAACAGTTCACTGACACAGGTTAACAGTTCACTAACACAGATTAACAGTTCACTAACACAGGTTAACAGTTCGCTAACACAGGTTAACAGTTCACTAACACAGGTTAACAGTTCACTAACACAGGTTAACAGTTCACTAACACGGTTTAACAGTTCGCTAACACAGGTTAACAGTTCACTAACACAGGTTAACAGTTCACTAACACAGGTTAACAGTTCACTAACACAGGTTAACAGTTCACTAACACGGTTTAACAGTTCGCTAACACAGGTTAACAGTTCACTAACACAGGTTAACAGTTCGCTAACACAGGTTAACAGTTCGCTAACACAGTTTAACAGTTCACTAACACAGATTAACAGTTCACTGACACAGTTTAACAGTTCACTAACACAGGTTAACAGTTCACTAACACAGGTTAACAGTTCACTAACACAGTTTAACAGTTCACTAACACAGATTAACAGTTCACTTACACAGTTTAACAGTTCGCTAACACAGTTTAACAGTTCACTAACACAGGTTAACAGTTCACTAACACAGGTTAACAGTTCACTAACACAGGTTAACAGTTCGCTAACACAGGTTAACAGTTCGCTAACACAGATTAACAGTTCACTAACACAGGTTAACAGTTCACTAACACAGGTTAACAGTTCACTAACACAGATTAACAGTTCACTAACACAGGTTAACAGTTCGCTAACACAGGTTAACAGTTCGCTAACACAGATTAACAGTTCACTAACACAGGTTAACAGTTCACTAACACAGGTTAACAGTTCACTAACACAGATTAACAGTTCACTAACACAGGTTAACAGTTCACTAACACAGATTAACAGTTCACTAGCACAGGTTAACAGTTCACTAACACAGGTTAACAGTTCACTAACACAGATTAACAGTTCACTAACACAGATTAACAGTTCACTAACACAGATTAACAGTTCGCTAACACAGGTTAACAGTTCACTAACACAGATTAACAGTTCGCTAACACAGGTTAACAGTTCACTAACACAGATTAACAGTTCACTAGCACAGGTTAACAGTTCACTAACACAGGTTAACAGTTCACTAACACAGATTAACAGTTCACTAACACAGGTTAACAGTTCACTAACACAGATTAACAGTTCACTAACACAGGTTAACAGTTCACTAACACAGGTTAACAGTTCACTAGCACAGGTTAACAGTTCACTAACACAGGTTAACAGTTCACTAACACAGGTTAACAGTTCACTAACACAGGTTAACAGTTCACTAACACAGTTTAACAGTTCGCTGACACAGTTTAACAGTTCACTAACACAGATTAACAGTTCACTAACACAGTTTAACAGTTCACTAACACAGATTAACAGTTCACTAACACAGTTTAACAGTTCACTAACACAGTTTGTTACACTAAAGAGGTTTTTTGGATGATGGCAGCAGAAAGGATAGTTTCTGTGTCACCGTGAGTCAACGCTCCTGCTCTGGTTTACTGCCTCAGATCCCCTCAGAAATCACTCATTTTACATTTTAAACCAGGAAAAGCTTCGTGGTTTTACCTGAGCAGTGACTGACAGGACGAGTCTTGGTTTTACCTGAGCAGTGACTGACAGGACGAGTCTTGGTTTTACCTGAGCAGTGACTGACAGGACGAGTCTTGGTTTTACCTGAGCAGTGACTGACAGGACGATTCTTTGGTTTTACCTGAACGGTGACTGACAGGACCAGTCTTGGTTTTACCTGAACGGTGACTGACAGGACGATTCTTGGTTTTACCTGAACGGTGACTGACAGGACGATTCTTGGTTTTACCTGAACGGTGACTGACAGGACGATTCTTTGTTTTACCTGAACGGTGACTGACAGGACGATTCTTTGTTTTACCTGAACAGTGACTGACAGGACGATTGTTTGGTTTTACCTGAACGGTGACTGACAGGACGATTGTTTGGTTTTACCTGAACGGTGACTGACAGGACGAGTCTTGGTTTTACCTGAACAGTGACTGACAGGACGATTCTTGGTTTTACCTGAACAGTGACTGACAGGACGATTCTTGGTTTTACCTGAACGGTGACTGACAGGACGATTCTTGGTTTTACCTGAACAGTGACTGACAGGATGTTCTTGGTTTTTACCTGAACAGTGACTGACAGGATGTTCTTGGTTTTTACCTGAACAGTGACTGATAGGATGTTCTTGGTTTTTACCTGAACAGTGACTGATAGGATGTTCTTGGTTTTTACCTGAGCAGTGACTGACAGGACAATTCTTGGTTTTACCTGAGCAGTGACTGACAGGACAATTCTTGGTTTTACCTGAGCAGTGACTGACAGGACGATTCTTTGGTTTTTACCTGAACAGTGACTGATAGGATGTTCTTGGTTTTACCTGAACAGTGACTGACAGGACGATTCTTGGTTTTACCTGAACAGTGACTGACAGGACGATTCTTTGGTTTTACCTGAACAGTGACTGACAGGATGTTCTTGGTTTTTACCTGAACAGTGACTGACAGGATGTTCTTGGTTTTTACCTGAACAGTGACTGATAGGATGTTCTTGGTTTTTACCTGAGCAGTGACTGACAGGACAATTCTTGGTTTTACCTGAGCAGTGACTGACAGGACGATTCTTTGGTTTTTACCTGAACAGTGACTGATAGGATGTTCTTGGTTTTTACCTGAGCAGTGACTGACAGGACAATTCTTGGTTTTTACCTGAACAGTGACTGACAGGACAATTCTTGGTTTTACCTGAACAGTGACTGATAGAATTCACCAGGTGCTGAAAACACTTCCTGTTCAGCTCTAATGTGATCTTCAGACTTTCCTCACATGACTCCGTAATCTGAGAGGTGGAACATGAGGCATTTTGCTGCTGGACAGAACCAGAACCTCCACTCAGAGATAACAGGTTCTGATCTTTCTTTGTTCACACAGAATCCAGCGATCAGCTGCTGACTGATGAGCAGAACAGAACCGCAGTCAGAAAGCTGTGATCTGGACAAAGTTCTGCTGCTCACAGCTCTGAAACTTTACCTCCATCCTTTCAGCTCTGACCCAGAATCAGGTGGAAATCAGTTAATCAATTTTATCTGATTGTACAAACTGACTCTTTCTCCTCTGTTCTTATTTGGGTTTGATCCAGTATCAGCAGAACCGACGAGTGAGAATAAGTAGAACCGGTTCTGAACAGTGGATGTTTTCTGGTCCAAAAGGGTCCAACTGGTTCCCAGATGGAACATGTCTCTGTGTTATGAGATTATTGATTTTCCCTCAGTTATTGGATCAATCAGACTCTTTCAGTGTGGTTCTCATGACAGAATTTACAGGCTGATCATCAGGAACAGAACCAGCTGTTTACAGAACATTTAACCTGAATCTGTGGTGTCCTTCTGGATCCACGATTTTTCTTGATTGTTGATCCCGTGTTATTGATCCCGTGTGATCGATCCCGTGTTATTGATCCCGTGTTATTGATCCCGTGTTATCGATCCCGTGTTATTGATCCCGTGTGATCGATCCCGTGTTATCGATCCCGTGTGTGGCCGTTGATCCCATGTTGTCGATCCCATGTTGTTGATCCCGTGTTATTGATCCCGTGTGATCGATCCCGTGTGATCGATCCCGTGTTATTGATCCCGTGTGATCGATCCCGTGTTATCGATCCCGTGTGTGGCCGTTGATCCCATGTTGTCGATCCCGTGTTATTGATCCCGTGTTATTGATCCCGTGTGATCGATCCCGTGTTATTGATCCCGTGTTATCGATCCTGTGTTATTGATCCTGTGTGGGATCGTTGAAATGCTTCTTATTCAGCTGCTTCTGAGTCTGTTCTGATTGGTTGAAGAAACTTAAGTGGCCCCCTGGTTCTTTGATGTCTCCAGCTGTTTGGGGTCAGTAGGTGGCGCTGTAGGCTGATATAGACGGAGCAGGTGTTGGATTTAATTCCCTTTTTTGATCGATAACTTTCTGTTTACAACAGATTTTTGTAATCTGATGATCAGTAATGAGCCTGAGTGTGTGCTTTGTGTCCCTCTTAGGCCCCGTGGCGGCGGCGGCCCCGGAGGCCCCAGGAAGCAGAAGGAGCTGCCCTCAGAGCCGCCGTTCACAGCGTACGTGGGAAACCTGCCGTTCAACACGGTGCAGGGAGACATCGACATCATCTTCAAAGAGCTCAACATCCGCAGTGTTCGATTGGTCAGAGACAAAGAGACAGACAAGTTCAAAGGTCAGAGGATTTTATTGTTCTGCTCCACAGGAAGTCGGGTCATTGTCAGAGTCCTGGGGCTTTATGATTGTCATGGTCAGCTGTGGGAGCTGTGGGCGGGGCTTAATGCTCCTGAAGGACTTCACAGTAAAAATGTGTGAAATAATTGTGCTGAGAGGGGATCAGAGGAGAGGATTTAATTTAATGAAACATAGACAAAGTTAATGTGGAATTAGTTTGACTTTTCCCCGTGTTTTCTGTCCCGTGTTTTCTGTCCCGTGTTTTCTGTCCCGTGTTTTCTGTCCCGTGTTTTCTGTCCCGTGTTTTCTGTCCCGTGTTTTCTGTCTCGTGTTTTCTGTCTCGTGTTTTCTGTCTCGTGTTTTCTGTCCCGTGTTTTCTGTCTCGTGTTTTCTGTCTCGTGTTTTCTGTCCCGTGTTTTCTGTCCCGTGTTTTCTGTCCCGTGTTTTCTGTCTCGTGTTTTCTGTCCCGTGTTTTCTGTCCCGTGTTTTCTGTCCCGTGTTTTCTGTCTCGTGTTTTCTGTCTCGTGTTTTCTGTCTCGTGTTTTCTGTCCCGTGTTTTCTGTCTCGTGTTTTCTGTCTCGTGTTTTCTGTCCCGTGTTTTCTGTCCCGTGTTTTCTGTCCCGTGTTTTCTTTCATTTAACCCGTGTTTTCTTTAATTTAACCCGTGTTTTCTGTAATTTAACCCGTGTTTGACTGGACTGGCTCATGTGGGCCAGTCCAGTCCGAACCTCCAGTAATGGGATCGTTTAAAGCTGACAGCCCCACCCGGACTAACCGTGTTCCTCCTGACTGTTTTTGTCTTTTTCAGGTTTTTGTTATGTTGAGTTTGAAGATTTGGAATCTCTAAAAGAAGCTTTGACGTATGACGGCGCTGTGAGTATCTCCTTAAGGAACTCTTTCTGTTCCCGGTCAGGAACAAAACGGCCCAAAGTTCTGAGTGACACGAATATTGTGTGTTGTTAGACCTTTCTGTCTCCTCTGAAGGAGACTGAGAGTCGGTGTCTGACCTCTGCAGTCGGTCCTGGCTGCTGTCAGTCAGCTTCTGACCCGAATCCTGCCTGATGGCAGCCGTGTTGGGATGAATATTTGTGTCATTCACAAAGTTTTTGGCCACAGCTGAACTCAGTAACGGACAGAGAGCGCCTCCAGACTGATTGACCTCTGATGTGACCTCTGATGTCTGCAGTTGCTAGGTGAAAGGTCACTGAGGGTCGACATCGCAGAGGGACGAAAGCAGGAGCGAGGAGGCAGTGGCTTCGGCTTCAGGAAAGACGACGCCAGAGGTAGGAAAAGCCACGGGTGGAACATCGAGATCTGACAGCTGAGCTCAGACTGCAGGGCGCTCACACACCTGTGTGATGTCACACACCTGTGTGATGTCACACCGAGGCGCTCACACACCTGTGTGATGTCACACCGAGGCGCTCACACACCTGTGTGATGTCACACACCTGTGTGATGTCACACCGAGGCGCTCACACACCTGTGTGATGTCACACCGAGGCGCTCACACACCTGTGTGATGTCACACTGAGGCGCTCACACACCTGTGTGATGTCACACCGAGGCGCTCACACACCTGTGTGATGTCACACTGAGGCTGTCACACACCTGTGTGATGTCACACCGAGGCGCTCACACACCTGTGTGATGTCACACACCTGTGTGATGTCACACCGAGGCGCTCACACACCTGTGTGATGTCACACACCTGTGTGATGTCACACACCTGTGTGATGTCACACCGAGGCGCTCACACACCTGTGTGATGTCACACTGAGGCTGTCACACACCTGTGTGATGTCACACCGAGGCGCTCACACACCTGTGTGATGTCACACACCTGTGTGATGTCACACCGAGGCGCTCACACACCTGTGTGATGTCACACCGAGGCGCTCACACACCTGTGTGATGTCACACTGAGGCGCTCACACACCTGTGTGATGTCACACCGAGGCGCTCACACACCTGTGTGATGTCACACACCTGTGTGATGTCACACCGAGGCGCTCACACACCTGTGTGATGTCACACCGAGGCGCTCACACACCTGTGTGATGTCACACTGAGGCGCTCACACACCTGTGTGATGTCACACCGAGGCGCTCACACACCTGTGTGATGTCACACACCTGTGTGATGTCACACCGAGGCGCTCACACACCTGTGTGATGTCACACTGAGGCGCTCACACACCTGTGTGATGTCACACTGAGGCGTCCCGGAGTCTGAGCGCAGCATCGGACCGTTCCGGCTCCGGTTCTGGTTCTGAATGTTTTGTGGGTTAAATCCAGTGGATTTCTGTTTGAATGAATCTGAAAACGTTGACCTGAAACTGTCTGACCTCTGAGGAGGACTCTCCATCTTCCATCATCTCATCCTCACCTGCCTTGCCCCGCCCCCTTCCTTAGACAGGTGGAGGTCACTTGGTGTCAGCTGCTTCTTTCTAACGCCTCCTCTGATTGGCTAATTTTCAACTAACAAGCTCCGCCTCTTTACTGATCTCCTTATCGCCGCTTCCAGAAGGAGGCTCCGCCCCCTCCTCCTTTTACCTCTCCTCCTCTCTCCTCCCCCTCTTCCTCTCCTCTCCTCTCTTCTTCTTCTCCTCCTCCTCTCCTTCCTCTTCTTCTCCTCTCCTTCCTCTTCCTCTCCTCTTTTACCTCTCTTCTTCTTCTTCTCCTGCTCCTCTCCTTCCCCTCTTCCTCTCCTCCTCTCCCCCTCTTCCTCTCCTCCTCTCCCCCTCTTCCTCTCCTCCTTTTACCTCTCCTCTTCTTCCTCTCCTCCTCTCCCCCTCTTCCTCTCCTCTCCTCTCTTCTTCTCCTCCTCCTCTCCTCCCCCTCTTCCTCTCCTCTCCTCTTCTTCTCCTCCTCTCCTTCCTCTCCTCCTCCTCTCCTTCCTCTCCTCCTTCCTCTCCTCTCGGTGTTAAACTCCTCGTGTTGTCTGCAGGACGAGGAGGTTCTCGAGGAGCTCCCAGAGGAGGAGGAGGAGGACGTGACTCGCGGGAGGACTTCTGCGACCAGCCGGGAGGAGGTGAAGTCAGATAATTCAGCAGCTCAGGCTGGACGGCAACAGATTCCAGCCAGCCAATCAGAGCACAGCTGGCGGCCAATCAGAGCACAGCTGGCGGCCAATCAGAGCACAGCTGGCGGCCAATCAGAGCACAGCTGGCGGCCAATCAGAGCACAGCTGGCGGCCAATCAGAGCACAGCTGGCAGCCAATCAGAGCACAGGATGGTGTTCCAGAACTTAAACTAGTTTAAACAAACAAAAAATGTCTCAAAGCTCAACTGTGACTGCTTCAGTCAAATGTAAACTGCTTAATTTGACCATCTGTAGCAGCTGTGGTGCTTTAGCAGTTCTTCTTCTCTGTTTTTGAAGCAGCACTGTCTCTTCTCTAGCTGCTGAGGTAACAGTGAGAGAATCCGGCTTCATTCACAGAACAGGGTTAATTAACTCGGGTTGAGTTCAGGCTCATCACAGATCCAATGATACAGCAACACAATTAAAACTGGTTTTATGGTGAGGAACGCCTCGTGTTATTCGAGCCTCTAAAACTGATCAGAGACAGGAGAGATGTGGCCCAAAATATCAAAAACAGACTGAATGTACAGATATCTGCTCCTTAACCTTCAATAAGTTTTAAAAATTGATAAGAATTAAAACTTTACGAGTTTGTTTCTATAAAACCAAGCAAATAAATCAACTTCAGACGAAGGTTATCGCTCCAAACATTCAACACATTTAATTTAAGGAGGAAAATGGATTCAAACTCAACACTGGAAGCACAAATTCTAACTAAATGAAAGAACTTTGTTCCAGCTGAAGAGGTTTGAATCTTTTGGTTAACAGGATTGTTAGTTATATTTAGTTAGTTAGATTGTTGTTGGTTAACAGGATTGTTAGTTATATTTAGTTAGTTAGATTGTTGTTGGTTAACAGGATTGTTAGTTATATTTAGTTAGTTAGATTGTTGTTGGTTAACAGGATTGTTAGTTATATTTAGTTAGTTAGATTGTTGTTGGTTAACAGGATTGTTAGTTATATTTAGTTAGTTAGATTGTTGTTGGTTAACAGGATTGTTAGTTATATTTAGTTAGTTAGATTGTTGTTGGTTAACAGGAGTGTTAGTTAGTTAGATTGTTGTTGGTTAACAGGATTGTTAGTTATTGTTAGTTAGTTAGATTGTTGTTGGTTAACAAGATTGTTAGTTATATTTAGTTAGTTAGATTGTTGTTGGTTAACAGGATTGTTAGTTATTGTTAGTTAGTTAGATTGTTGTTGGTTAACAGGATTGTTAGTTGGTTAGATTGTTGTTGGTTAACAGGATTGTTAGTTATATTTAGTTAGTTAGATTGTTGTTGGTTAACAGGATTGTTAGTTATATTTAGTTAGTTAGATTGTTGTTGGTTAACAGGATTGTTAGTTATATTTAGTTAGTTAGATTGTTGTTGGTTAACAGGATTGTTAGTTATATTTAGTTAGTTAGATTGTTGTTGGTTAACAGGATTGTTAGTTATATTTAGTTAGTTAGATTGTTGTTGGTTAACAGGATTGTTAGTTAGTTAGATTGTTGTTGGTTAACAGGATTGTTAGTTATATTTAGTTAGTTAGATTGTTGTTGGTTAACAAGATTGTTAGTTATATTTAGTTAGTTAGATTGTTGTTGGTTAACAGGATTGTTAGTTAGTTAGATTGTTGTTGGTTAACAGGATTGTTAGTTATATTTAGTTAGTTAGATTGTTGTTGGTTAACAGGATTGTTAGTTATTGTTAGTTAGTTAGATTGTTGTTGGTTAACAGGATTGTTAGTTATTGTTAGTTAGTTAGATTGTTGTTGGTTAACAGGATTGTTAACAAAACCGAAGCTTTCATCCAGAACTTGGACAAACGTCAACAAGCTGCCGGGTTTATTTTTCAAACGTTTGCTCATAATCGACCGTTTAACGTCACTTTGACTCGGCTAGAAATCGGTTTATTCTGTGCTGAACAGTGAAGTCGGACGAATGAGGAAGTGAGGAAGAGAACCTGTGGAACGAGGCGTTCTGACCCACAGGTGGCGTGAAGCTGCTCCTCCTCCGGTCAAACTGGCAGCCTCTGCCTTGACTCCGCCTCCTGAGGCGCTTGGACCCCACCCTGTTTTTCCCATCATGCCTTTGGGCTCAGTCATCTCATGCTAAGTCACTTCACAGGTCCAGACGCAGCAGGTCACCTGAGAGCTGCGATCGGCTGACTCACCTGTCCGTCCGTCCGTTTGTCTGCAGGTTTCAGAGACGATGACTTCATGGGAGGGCGGGGTCGAGGTGGCAGCAGTCGCCCCGGCGATAGACGGGGGGCAGCAGGTGGCGGCGGCGGCGGCACCGGTGGCGCCGGTGGAGGAGGAATGGGTCGCTTCAGAGACGGGCCGCCCCGCGGTGGAACGACAGACTTCAGGGAACCATCTGAAGGTGACATCACTTCCTGTTTGAACTGTTTCTCATGAAGTTTTTACCCTCTGTGATGACGTCAGACAGGAAGTTGGATTTAGTCCAACTGACTGTACGTTTTAACGTGTGAAAGCTCTGCGGTCGTATCTGTGGTGGGACTGATGCATAACTGACTCCTCACCATCCACAGCAACCTGTTTAATCTTAAATCTACTTTTATTATCAGTAATTCCATTCAAAGGAAAACGAGTGAAAGAAAAGCACTGCCTCAGGTGGATGTTAGCGCTCTGTCTGCAGTCTCTGTCTGCCCGGATAGTCTTAAAGCTGAGCAGAGAGCTGTTAGAGTTGTTCCTGCAGCCAGGTCCAGGATTCCACCATCTGTTGTTAAGCAGCTCTGTGATCCTCCTCCTTTACTGTTAGCGCTCTGTCTGCAGTCTCTGTCTGCCCGGATAGTCTTAAAGCTGAGCAGAGAGCTGTTAGAGTTGTTCCTGCAGCCAGGTCCAGGATTCCACCATCTGTTGTTAACCAGCTCTGTGATCCTCCTCCTTTACTGTTAGCGCTCTGTCTGCAGTCTCTGTCTGCCCGGATAGTCTTAAAGCTGAGCAGAGAGCTGTTAGAGCTGTTCCTGCAGCCAGGTCCAGGATTCCACCATCTGTTGTTAACCAGCTCTGTGATCCTCCTCCTTTACTGTTAGCGCTCTGTCTGCAGTCTCTGTCTGCCCGGATAGTCTTAAAGCTGAGCAGAGAGCTGTTAGAGTTGTTCCTGCAGCCAGGTCCAGGATTCCACCATCTGTTGTTAACCAGCTCTGTGATCCTCCTCCTTTACTGTTAGCGCTCTGTCTGCAGTCTCTGTCTGCCCGGATAGTCTTAAAGCTGAGCAGAGAGCTGTTAGAGTTGTTCCTGCAGCCAGGTCTCTGCCATATATTCCTGCTCCGAGCTCGTCCATTTTATCCACCAGAGATCTCACATTTCCCCTGATGATTAAAGGAAGAAACGCTTTAAACTTCCTCCTTTTCCTCCTTTTTGTTGCTGCTCTGCATCCCAGACGTCTCCTCTTCAGCTCATCTTGATTTGAGGTCTTATTCCAGGTGTTACTTGGGCTTTGGAAAGCTCAGTTAGCTGCTTTGCTGTTGCCACGGTTACGCATCATAACAGATGTAGAAATCACCATAGTTACCAGCAGAAGTCTTCCAGCAGCTCAGCTCAGAAACATGTTTTCACAGGAAAAAGCTCGGTGGACGATAATTAATCCTAAAATTCTGATAATAATCAGAAAGATTTGTATTTATTTGTGTATTTATTTTTTTAGATCTCAGCGTTCTGTACATGTCATTTCCCCGCTGACTCCTGTGTGGACCGGCGTCCCGTTGTGCTGACTCGTCTGTTTGTGTGTGTGTTTTCGCAGAGGAGCGTGCACAGCGACCCCGGCTGCAGCTGAAGCCTCGAACGGTGTCCGAGCCGCTCAACCAGGTCGCCAACCCCAACTCCGCCATCTTCGGCGGAGCCAAGCCGCGAGAAGAGGTGATCGAGAGAGAAAAACCATAAGAGACTGATGGCCACAAGGCCAGAGGGGAGGGGGGGGGTTAACGTATGATTGAGAACTTTAATTTAAAAAAAAGCGGCACATTTAGCACCTTCCTGACAGACGGTGAGCGAGCGGACGCCAGACTCCTCCTCCTCCTCTTCTTCTTCCTGTTTGAGCAGAATATTTATTCTTAGGGGAACGAAGCTGAGGCACTCTGACACGGATCAGTAATAAACCTGTAAACACACGGCGAGCAGCGAATGCATGCCCCAACTTTGGGTTTCTCTGCCCCCCCTCACCTTCGCTTACTGTGATGTCATACCTGCTCAGCCCCGCCCCCTCCCCCTGCCGGGTCAAAGGTCACCCACCAGATTGGCCGCTGGTCTCTCACTTTCTTCTTTTTGTACTTGGATTGTTCAGCTGTGGCCCCGCCCCCTCAGACCCTTCCTTCCCTTCTTTATTTGCTGTTTCTCGTTTCCATGGTGACTCATCAGTTTCTTCAGCTTTAATCAAGAGTCTTTTGTCCTCTGATTGGTTGACACGAAGCGGCGGTCATCCTGGGGGCGGGGTTTAACCTGCAATAGGACGGACTTGTGGCGATCACCTGATCTCTGATTTCTGTTCCCATGATGCACCTGAAGCAGGAAAACGCTGCATTCACTGTCTGCAGGGATTTTTCCTCCACAAACTAAAGCTGCGTTCAGGTTCTCTTAAGAAAAATGGGGAAAACGGCTCTTTTAGACATAAAACATTGAAATTTACATGAAAGTCTGATGGAGCCTGAACGCAACTCGGTTCAAACGGTTCAGAGCAGACTGTGGTGAGGGGGCGTGGCCTCGCGTTAGGCCTCTGCGGTCCAATCAGATTTCAGAATGAGACATGATCCACACTGGACACACAGAAGAAGACCTCTGATTGGTCGGTTGACCCAGACTAAGTTTTATTGGATGGAAACTGGTTCTGCTGCTGCAGATGTTGGCAGCTGTGCTGCAGTTTGCGTCAGAACCGCTGCAGAAGCTTCACAGATGAGATGTTCAGCCAAACCTTTATCCCTTTTCCATCATCTTCAACCCGCTTGAAGCGGGTTCTGGTGCTGGATGGGTTTAGACCTGGCTTAGCTTTAGAACCTCATCAGAACCGGTTTCCCCCCCAGATGTTTGAGTTGAGGCTGGATTTGTTCCAGTTCATCCTGTTTAGGGTGAGGAACGGGTTCAGAATGAGAAAGCTGAAAAACGCAGCTTTTGTTGCCTATTTAATGCCTGTTGATGCTCTTTCTTTCATCTGTTTCAGTCAAACTGTGGGGAACAAAGACAAGTTTTCAGAGAAGGAATCGGGGATGAATGGAGGAGGGAAAGAAAAGTGGAATGAGTGAAAAGTGTTTTGTTTAAATTGACTTTCACTTCTTTGCTCCCCTTTTTTCTTCTCTTCCTGTGTTGCGTCTCG
Organism: Leuresthes tenuis; assembly: GCF_036924035.1. Lineage (NCBI taxonomy): Eukaryota > Metazoa > Chordata > Actinopteri > Atheriniformes > Atherinopsidae > Leuresthes > Leuresthes tenuis. The sequence goes on along the minus strand of NW_027325363.1, from coordinate 780,514 downwards.
TCCCTTTGACTCTGCTTCCATCTGTCTTTGAATGCAGCACTGACTCGTTAAACGCCGCCGCCACAGACTCCCGACCGGACCGCGGCGCCGACACAGAGGAAGAATTCGAAGGTTTTTGCGCCCTTTCCTTGTTTCAGTCTGGATCAGATGCCGACCTCCACCGAGAAAATGTTGTAACATGAATGATGACCTGCAAAGTCCAAACTCTTACTGTCCAATAAAGCTGGAACTTTAGTTTGTAGCTGAACCTCTGACGTGTGCTTCTTTTGATTTGAAAGCCTCTGAGAACCGGACCAGGTCCAGGTTTTGGGGTCTGTGTGTCGGTGTGGATCGGGTCTGGGTCAGGTGGGCAGCGTTAGGTTTCACTTGGTTTCCCAGGACACCGAACGGAGGAACTTTTTCTTAATCTACAGAAGAGAAGCGGCTGTTTTTACCTGTTTTGTTAATATTTTGCCCGTCTCTGTTTATTGCAATAAAACTGTCATCATCGATCACCAACCACATGTGTTTACTTTCAGGGTGGGGGGGGCGATTCCTCGCTTTGGTTCTGCTCCGAATGAAGCTGAGCAGGAGGTTCCTCTTGCTGCTGCTTCAGCTTTTATAACAGCAGTTTCCTCAGATCTTTACTTTGACTAAAGTATTTTTCAGTGATTAAAATCAACATTTTCACATGAATCTACACTAAAAATAGCAAATCGAATGTTTGCCAACTTCAGCTTTTAAGAAGCATCTTGTTACCCTGAATAAACTCCAAAAGAAGCTGCTTTTCAGTTCAGTTCACAACAAAAATCATCTTTAAATCAAAAAGAAAACTGCGGTTAGTACAGTCCTCCTGCTCTCATGTTGAGCCATAAAAACTTTAACTTAATTCAGTTTTATTCATAATGTCAGGACACTTCAATAATTCAGTCCAATTCAAGCCAGTTAATTTTAATACAGTCATAATCCAATCAAATTTAATCTGTTAAATTCCAAAGAAAACAACAGGTTGCACTGAAACTTCAATTCCAATCCATCCTGAGCTGTACGAGGAGAGAGAAAACTCCTTTAAACAGGAAGAAACCTCCATCAGAACCAGAACCAGGAAGAAACCTCCATCAGAACCAGGAAGGGTCCATCTGCCTGGACCAGCTGGGGCTGAGAGGACAGGAAAGAGGGGACAACAAGCAGCGTAACACCAGGCCAGAGACACCTGCTGAGAGAGAGAAACACAAGTTAATGACAGCAATGATGTCATCTGTACATGGAGGGAGGAGAGGTGCATCATGGGAGCTCCCCCAGCAGGCTGGGCCTATAGCAGCAGAACTATGGGATGTTTCAGGCTCACCTGAGCCATCCCTAACTATAAGCTTTATCAGAAAGGAAAGTTTCAGCCTGATCTTAAAGGTAGAGAGGGTGTCTGCTTCCTGAAGCCAAACTGGCAGCTGGTTCCACAGAGAGGGGCCTGATAACTGAAGGCTCTGCCTCCCATTCTGCTTTTAGGGGCCTGATAACTGAAGGCTCTGCCTCCCATTCTGCTTTTAGGGGCCTGATAACTGAAGGCTCTGCCTCCCATTCTGCTTTTAGGGGCCTGATAACTGAAGGCTCTGCCTCCCATTCTGCTTTTAGGGGCCTGATAACTGAAGGCTCTGCCTCCCATTCTGCTTTTAGGGGCCTGATAACTGAAGGCTCTGCCTCCCATTCTGCTTTTAGGGGCCTGATAACTGAAGGCTCTGCCTCCCATTCTGCTTTTAGGGGCCTGATAACTGAAGGCTCTGCCTCCCATTCTGCTTTTAGGGGCCTGATAACTGAAGGCTCTGCCTCCCATTCTGCTTTTAGGGGCCTGATAACTGAAGGCTCTGCCTCCCATTCTGCTTTTAGGGGCCTGATAACTGAAGGCTCTGCCTCCCATTCTGCTTTTAGAAACTCTGGGAGTCCTGAGGACGACTCCCCTTACAGTTTGGGCCTCAGGAAGCAGGAAGTTCTGGGTTCCTCTCCTCAACATCCTCCGGTGGAACCCAGGGGAGCAGTCTCACTTCCCTGTTGTACCCCGACATCATATGGTCCCCTTTTACTTCAGGGATCAGGAGTGATGGTCGTCTGACCTTTAAACCAAGGCGTCGGGGCCAACTGGATGACAAAATGGCCGCCAGTTTTTTATAGCCAACGTAAAATCGGTCGTAGGTTACCTGGAACCTTCAGGTTGGGACCTGTGGCAGAAGACCTGAACTCAGGGGACAGTTCAGATAAAACATGTCTGTTCTCTGCTGGTAGAAACCTGATCTGAAGCGTTATGTGGGACTTTCAGCCCGTTTTATTCAGGGTGGGGCCCTGGACCAGTTCATCACATGACTCATCATGGGACTGTTTCTGAAATATGGATCAGAACCAGCTGTCTGAACTACACCCAGAGGAAGAAGGGTGGAGCGGATCCTTCTGAAAAGGAGCTACTGAACTACACCCAGAGGAAGGAGGGTGGAGCTCTCTCTCTGTGGCACTTTAACCAGAACAGGTCACAGACATTTTAATAGAACCATAAGGAACTTTATCTGTGTTTTATTTGTATGTTTTACATATGTTTTAAATAAAGTTGTCATCTTCAGTTGGATGTTTCTGATGGCACCATTTAAATGTGTGAATGTAACTCATTAATCGGGCTGAACTTTGTCCTCATGGGAATAAAGATGATAAAGAAAAGGTGGACTGGACCGGCTGCTCTTCTGTTTCCTCCTTTTCCTCTGACTGTGTCTGTTGTGTATCTGTTGTGTAGCTGTTGTGTGTCTGTTGTGTATCTGTTGTGTGTCTGTTGTGTGTCTGTTGTGTATCTGTTGTGTATCTGTTGTGTATCTGTTGTGTGTCTGTTGTGTATCTGTTGTGTATCTGTTGTGTATCTGTTGTGTGTCTGTTGTGTGTCTGTTGTGTATCTGTTGTGTATCTGTTGTGTATCTGTTGTGTGTCTGTTGTGTGTCTGTTGTGTATCTGTTGTGTGTCTGTTGTGTAGCTGTTGTGTATCTGTTGTGTATCTGTTGTGTATCTGTTGTGTGTCTGTTGTGTAGCTGTTGTGTAGCTGTTGTGTAGCTGTTGTGTGTCTGTTGTGTATCTGTTGTGTATCTGTTGTGTAGCTGGTGTGTATCTGTTGTGTAGCTGTTGTGTGTCTGTTGTGTATCTGTTGTGTGTCTGTTGTGTGTCTGTTGTGTGTCTGTTGTGTGTCTGTTGTGTAGCTGTTGTGTATCTGTTGTGTGTCTGTTGTGTGTCTGTTGTGTATCTGTTGTGTGTCTGTTGTGTATCTGTTGTGTGTCTGTTGTGTGTCTGTTGTGTGTCTGTTGTGTAGCTGTTGTGTGTCTGTTGTGTGTCTGTTGTGTAGCTGTTGTGTGTCTGTTGTGTATCTGTTGTGTGTCTGTTGTGTGTCTGTTGTGTATCTGTTGTGTGTCTGTTGTGTGTCTGTTGTGTATCTGTTGTGTGTCTGTTGTGTGTCTGTTGTGTATCTGTTGTGTGTAGCTGTTGTGTGTCTGTTGTGTATCTGTTGTGTGTCTGTTGTGTGTCTGTTGTGTATCTGTTGTGTGTCTGTTGTGTGTCTGTTGTGTAGCTGTTGTGTATCTGTTGTGTGTCTGTTGTGTAGCTGTTGTGTGTCTGTTGTGTAGCTGTTGTGTGTCTGTTGTGTATCTGTTGTGTGTCTGTTGTGTGTCTGTTGTGTAGCTGTTGTGTATCTGTTGTGTGTCTGTTGTGTGTCTGTTGTGTAGCTGTTGTGTGTCTGTTGTGTGTCTGTTTTGTAGCTATTGTGTGTCTGTTGTGTAGCTGTTGTGTAGCTGTTGTGTGTCTGTTGTGTAGCTGTTGTGTATCTGTTGTGTATCTGTTGTGTGTCTGTTGTGTGTCTGTTGTGTGTCTGTTGTGTAGCTGTTGTGTGTCTGTTGTGTAGCTGTTGTGTATCTGTTGTGTGTCTGTTGTGTGTCTGTTGTGTATCTGTTGTGTGTCTGTTGTGTGTCTGTTGTGTGTCTGTTGTGTAGCTGTTGTGTATCTGTTGTGTGTCTGTTGTGTAGCTGTTGTGTGTCTGTTGTGTATCTGTTGTGTATCTGTTGTGTAGCTGTTGTGTGTCTGTTGTGTATCTGTTGTGTAGCTGTTGTGTGTCTGTTGTGTATCTGTTGTGTAGCTGTTGTGTGTCTGTTGTGTATATGTTGTGTGTCTGTTGTGTATCTGTTGTGTGTGTGTTGTGTATCTGTTGTGTGTGTGTTGTGTATCTGTTGTGTGTCTGTTGTGTGTCTGTTGTGTATCTGTTGTGTAGCTGTTGTGTATCTGTTGTGTAGCTGTTGTGTAGCTGTCGTGTGCTTTGTATGTGTATCTGTTGTGTATCTGTTGTGTAGCTGTTGTGTAGCTGGTGTGTATCTGTTGTGTATCTGTTGTGTGTCTTTTGTGTGTCTGTTGTGTAGCTGGTGTGTAGCTGTTGTGTATCTGTTGTGTATCTGTTGTGTAGCTGTTGTGTAGCTGTTGTGTAGCTGGTGTGTAGCTGTTGTGTATCTGTTGTGTGTGTGTTGTGTAGCTGTTGTGTATCTGTTGTGTGTGTGTTGTGTAGCTGTTGTGTATCTGTTGTGTAGCTGTTGTGTATCTGTTGTGTATCTGTTGTGTAGCTGGTGTGTATCTGTTGTGTATCTGTTGTGTGTAGCTGTTGTGTAGCTGTTGTGTATCTGTTGTGTATCTGTTGTGTAGCTGTTGTGTAGCTGTTGTGTATCTGTTGTATGTGTGTCTGTTGTGTAGCTGGTGTGTAGCTGTTGTGTAGCTGTTGTGTATCTGTTGTGTATCTGTTGTGTAGCTGTTGTGTATCTGTTGTGTATCTGTTGTGTAGCTGTTGTGTATCTGTTGTGTAGCTGGTGTGTAGCTGTTGTGTAGCTGTTGTGTAGCTGTTGTGTGCTTTGTATGTGTGTCTGTTGTGTATCTGTTGTGTAGCTGTTGTGTAGCTGGTGTGTATCTGTTGTGTATCTGTTGTGTGTCTTTTGTGTGTCTGTTGTGTAGCTGGTGTGTAGCTGTTGTGTATCTGTTGTGTATCTGTTGTGTAGCTGTTGTGTAGCTGTTGTGTAGCTGGTGTGTAGCTGTTGTGTATCTGTTGTGTGTGTGTTGTGTAGCTGTTGTGTATCTGTTGTGTGTGTGTTGTGTAGCTGTTGTGTATCTGTTGTGTAGCTGTTGTGTATCTGTTGTGTATCTGTTGTGTAGCTGTTGTGTATCTGTTGTGTAGCTGTTGTGTAGCTGTCGTGTGCTTTGTATGTGTATCTGTTGTGTATCTGTTGTGTAGCTGTTGTGTAGCTGGTGTGTATCTGTTGTGTATCTGTTGTGTGTCTTTTGTGTGTCTGTTGTGTAGCTGGTGTGTAGCTGTTGTGTATCTGTTGTGTATCTGTTGTGTAGCTGTTGTGTAGCTGTTGTGTAGCTGGTGTGTAGCTGTTGTGTATCTGTTGTGTGTGTGTTGTGTAGCTGTTGTGTATCTGTTGTGTGTGTGTTGTGTAGCTGTTGTGTATCTGTTGTGTAGCTGTTGTGTATCTGTTGTGTATCTGTTGTGTAGCTGGTGTGTATCTGTTGTGTATCTGTTGTGTGTAGCTGTTGTGTAGCTGTTGTGTATCTGTTGTGTATCTGTTGTGTAGCTGTTGTGTAGCTGTTGTGTATCTGTTGTATGTGTGTCTGTTGTGTAGCTGGTGTGTAGCTGTTGTGTAGCTGTTGTGTATCTGTTGTGTATCTGTTGTGTAGCTGTTGTGTATCTGTTGTGTATCTGTTGTGTATCTGTTGTGTAGCTGTTGTGTAGCTGTTGTGTGTCTGTTGTGTAGCTGTTGTGTATCTGTTGTGTATCTGTTGTGTATCTGTTGTGTAGCTGTTGTGTATCTGTTGTGTAGCTGTTGTGTATCTGTTGTGTAGCTGGTGTGTAGCTGTTGTGTAGCTGTTGTGTGCTTTGTATGTGTGTCTGTTGTGTATCTGTTGTGTAGCTGTTGTGTAGCTGTTGTGTGCTTTGTATGTGTGTCTGTTGTGTATCTGTTGTGTATCTGTTGTGTAGCTGTTGTGTATCTGTTGTGTAGCTGGTGTGTAGCTGTTGTGTATCTGTTGTGTATCTGTTGTGTATCTGTTGTGTAGCTGGTGTGTAGCTGTTGTGTAGCTGTTGTGTGCTTTGTATGTGTGTCTGTTGTGTATCTGTTGTGTATCTGTTGTGTGTCTGTTGTGTAGCTGTTGTGTAGCTGTTGTGTGTGTGTTGTGTATCTGTTGTGTATCTGTTGTGTAGCTGTTGTGTAGCTGTTGTGTGCTTTGTATGTGTGTCTGTTGTGTATCTGTTGTGTATCTGTTGTGTAGCTGTTGTGTATCTGTTGTGTAGCTGGTGTGTAGCTGTTGTGTGCTTTGTATGTGTGTGTGTTGGGAGGTTAAAACTTCCTGGTTCGGTTCTGCTGGTGTCCAGCCTTGGCTTTGGCTGCTCTCTCGTCTTCAGTTCCGCCTCCACACCAACTCGTCATGCTGCTCAACTGACAGCTGCGGGACTAAACTGCTGGTTAACGTTGGTTAACTAGCACTGGCTCGTCGGTGAGTTAGCTGACTGCTAGCGGTGGCAGCCCTGCCACTAACAGGTAAGACGACTATTTAAGTCGTTTATTATGCCGGTTAGTTCGGGGTCAAACGGTTACCGGAGTCACTTTAAACCGGTCTAACTGTTGCCGAGGTTGTCTTCTCTGTTGGTTTGTTTTGTTGGCTTCTTCTTCGGTGTTTTTAAACTTTACTAACTAGCCTGACGTTAGCGTTGCCCGTAGCCTGCTAGCTGCGCAGGGTACTTTCCAGACTCCACACAGCGGACTCGATTCACTTATTGTTGGATTTAAAGGTTTCGGACTCCTTCACCAACTCAGTCCAACTAAAACAAAAAGAAAGGTTACTCCTTTATGGTCTGAAACACATTTAATAATTCGGCTGGGGGTTAAGCAAAAACAGTGATGGTTTTAATTACAATTAAACTTGACTAGAACGGCTTCGTTATGGCTGAACCTGTGTTTTCAGGTATTTCGGTTTTTTGGAAAAATATATTTTTCCATCTGAAACATAACGCCGAATTAACCAGAATATCTTTTTATCTAATATTGTGTAGTATTGAATTAAATACTTGTTTGACGTCAGATTCGTTGAAGATAACTTAAATACGAGTGTTTTTGCAACGCAGTTTGGTTTAAAGTAGTTTCTGTTCAATCATAAGCTGTGGGACAGGAATTTATTCTTATTTTGGTGAAACTTGTGGTTTCACTGTATTTAAGTAGAATTGTTTTCCAATTTAAAAGGTAATCCCATATCTCTGGTAAAATCTAAAAGTTTTCTGGACTTGTTTAGTCTGTTTAAGCAGTTACTGAAGTTATAAAAGTGAGATTTGAGGTTTTTATATTAATATAAATATTCAGTTTTAGCTGCGACAACATTTCAGTTCAGAACTATCTGACAGATAGATGAAATGAGTTCAGAAATAATACATTCAGGACATCTGAAGATGCAGACACACTGTTGGAGTTTGTAATTTCCCCTCGTATTAAAATAGAGAAACCTGGATCTGCAGTCATGTGAAAAATAAGTACATCCTCTCTCGGTTATAAAGTTTCACAGAACATGATAAAATCATCTGATCTTCACCACATCTTAAACCTCAGTAACTCCAACCTCAGACGAACCGATGACACATCACACTGTCTCATTATTTGCTGAAGAAAAACTGAAACAAAACACAGAAGCAGTGAGAGAAAAACTAAGTGAACCCTCAGTGGGGTCAGTAGCAGCCAGGAGCTGCTGATCAATGCTCTGATTAACTGATCCTCAGTCAGTGTGAGCAGCTCTATAAAAGCAGGAGTTCTGTCAGTTTAACACGATGCCAAGGAGGAAAGACACCAGCAATGATCTCAGAGAAGCAGCTGCTGCTGCCCATCAGTCTGGGAAGGGTTATAAGGCCATTTCCAGACTATCTGGAGTCCATCATTCTACAGAGAGAAAGATTATTCACAAGTGGGAAACATTCAGGACAGCTGTCAATCTTCCCAGGAGTGGACGTCCCAGCAAGTTCACCCCAAGGTGAAGAAGCCCAGAGCTACATCTCAGACTCTACAGGCCTCAGTTAGCATGCTAAAGGTTAAAGGTCACCCCAAGGTGAAAAAAGCCCAGAGCTACATCTCAGACTCTACAGGCCTCAGTTAGCATGCTAAAGGTTAAAGGTCACCCCAAGGTGAAAAAGCCCAGAGCTACATCTCAGACTCTACAGGCCTCAGTTAGCATGCTAAAGGTTAAAGGTCACCCCAAGGTTAAAAAAGCCCAGAGCTACATCTCAGACTCTACAGGCCTCAGTTAGCATGCTAAAGGTTAAAGGTCATGACAGCACAGTTAGAAAAAGACTGAACAAGGATGTTGAGTTCACTTACTTCCTTTCTGTTAGCATGTTGGCGTCCTGCTATAACTGATCGGGGTTCACTTACTTCCTTTCTGTTAGCATGTTGGCGTCCTGCTGTAACTGATCAGGGTTCACTTACTTCCTCTCTGTTAGCATGTTCGCGTCCTGCTGTAACTGATCGGGGTTCACTTACTTCCTTTCTGTTAGCATGTTCGCGTCCTGCTGTAACTGATCGGGTTTCACTTACTTCCTCTCTGTTAGCATGTTCGCGTCCTGCTGTAACTGATCGGGGTTCACTTACTTCCTTTCTGTTAGCATGTTCACGTCCTGCTGTAACAGATCAGGGTTCACTTACTTCCTTTCTGTTAGCATGTTCGCGTCCTGCTGTAACTGATCGGGGTTCACTTACTTCCTTTCTGTTAGCATGTTGGCGTCCTGCTGTAACTGATCGGGGTTCACTTACTTCCTTTCTGTTAGCATGTTCGCGTCCTGCTGTAACTGGCTGTGCGTGGACTCTGCTGAAGCGGATCCGTCCGGTGGAGGTGAGCAGCGGCATCAGTCCTACACCAACTCGGCCTTCAGCAGTCAGCCGTCTCCCCCCCCACCCGAGCACACCTGTAAGGCCTGTGGGGGGTCTTTCGACACACCTGCCAAGAAGGCAAGTCTGATTTCCTTGTGTTTGAGTGGGTTTGTTCATGTTTTCAGCTGCAGGGTCGTCAGGTCGCAGCTCTCCTGAGCAGAACTGTGTTCAACCACACTCTGGGGCCTGTGGTGGAACACGTTCTGGGGCCTGTGGTGGAACACGTTCTGGGGCCTGTGGTGGAACACATTCTGGGGCCTGTGGTGGAACACATTCTGGGGCCTGTGGTGGAACACACTCTGGGGCCTGTGGTGGAACACACTCTGGGGCCTGTGGTGGAACACGTTCTGGGGCCTGTGGTGGAACACGTTCTGGGGCCTGTGGTGGAACACGTTCTGGGGCCTGTGGTGGAACACGTTCTGGGGCCTGTGGTGGAACACATTCTGGGGTTGGTGGTGGAACACGTTCTGGGGCCGGTGGTGGAACACGTTCTGGGGTTGGTGGTGGAACACGTTCTGGGGCCTGTGGTGGAACACGTTCTGGGGCCTGTGGTGGAACACATTCTGGGGCCTGTGGTGGAACACATTCTGGGGCCTGTGGTGGAACACGTTCTGGGGCCTGTGGTGGAACACATTCTGGGGTTGGTGGTGGAACACGTTCTGGGGCCGGTGGTGGAACACGTTCTGGGGCCTGTGGTGGAACACGTTCTGGGGCCTGTGGTGGAACACGTTCTGGGGCCTGTGGTGGAACACATTCTGGGGTTGGTGGTGGAACACGTTCTGGGGCCTGTGGTGGAACACGCTCTGGGGCCGGTGGTGGAACACGTTCTGGGGCCTGTGGTGGAACACATTCTGGGGTTGGTGGTGGAACACGTTCTGGGGCCTGTGGTGGAACACATTCTGGGGTTGGTGGTGGAACACATTCTGGGGTTGGTGGTGGAACACGTTCTGGGGCCTGTGGTGGAACATATTCTGGGGCCTGTGGTGGAACACGTTCTGGGGCCTGTGGTGGAACACGCTCTGGGGCCTGTGGTGGAACACATTCTGGGGTTGGTGGTGGAACATGTTCTGGGGCCTGTGGTGGAACACATTCTGGGGTTGGTGGTGGAACACGTTCTGGGGCCTGTGGTGGAACACGTTCTGGGGCCTGTGGTGGAACACATTCTGGGGCCTGTGGTGGAACACGTTCTGGGGCCTGTGGTGGAACACGTTCTGGGGCCGGTGGTGGAACACATTCTGGGGTTGGTGGTGGAACACGTTCTGGGGCCTGTGGTGGAACACATTCTGGGGTTGGTGGTGGAACACATTCTGGGGTTGGTGGTGGAACACGTTCTGGGGCCTGTGGTGGAACACGTTCTGGGGCCTGTGGTGGAACACGTTCTGGGGCCTGTGGTGGAACACGTTCTGGGGTTGGTGGTGGAACACGTTCTGGGGTTGGTGGTGGAACACATTCTGGGGCCTGTGGTGGAACACGTTCTGGGGTTGGTGGTGGAACACGTTCTGGGGCCGGTGGTGGAACACATTCTGGGGTTGGTGGTGGAACACGTTCTGGGGCCTGTGGTGGAACACATTCTGGGGTTGGTGGTGGAACACGTTCTGGGGCCTGTGGTGGAACACGTTCTGGGGCCTGTGGTGGAACACATTCTGGGGCCTGTGGTGGAACACATTCTGGGGTTGGTGGTGGAACACATTCTGGGGTTGGTGGTGGAACACGTTCTGGGGCCTGTGGTGGAACACATTCTGGGGTTGGTGGTGGAACACGTTCTGGGGCCTGTGGTGGAACACGTTCTGGGGCCTGTGGTGGAACACGTTCTGGGGCCTGTGGTGGAACACATTCTGGGGTTGGTGGTGGAACACGTTCTGGGGTTGGTGGTGGAACACGTTCTGGGGTTGGTGGTGGAACACGTTCTGGGGCCTGTGGTGGAACACGTTCTGGGGCCTGTGGTGGAACACGTTCTGGGGCCTGTGGTGGAACACGTTCTGGGGCCTGTGGTGGAACACATTCTGGGGCCTGTGGTGGAACACGTTCTGGGGTTGGTGGTGGAACACGTTCTGGGGTTGGTGGTGGAACACATTCTGGGGCCTGTGGTGGAACACGTTCTGGGGTTGGTGGTGGAACACGTTCTGGGGCCGGTGGTGGAACACATTCTGGGGTTGGTGGTGGAACACGTTCTGGGGCCTGTGGTGGAACACATTCTGGGGTTGGTGGTGGAACACGTTCTGGGGCCTGTGGTGGAACACGTTCTGGGGCCTGTGGTGGAACACATTCTGGGGCCTGTGGTGGAACACATTCTGGGGTTGGTGGTGGAACACATTCTGGGGTTGGTGGTGGAACACGTTCTGGGGCCTGTGGTGGAACACATTCTGGGGTTGGTGGTGGAACACGTTCTGGGGCCTGTGGTGGAACACGTTCTGGGGCCTGTGGTGGAACACGTTCTGGGGCCTGTGGTGGAACACATTCTGGGGTTGGTGGTGGAACACACTCTGGGGTTGGTGGTGGAACACATTCTGGGGCCTGTGGTGGAACACGTTCTGGGGCCTGTGGTGGAACACATTCTGGGGCCTGTGGTGGAACACGTTCTGGGGCCTGTGGTGGAACACATTCTGGGGTTGGTGGTGGAACACGTTCTGGGGCCTGTGGTGGAACACATTCTGGGGTTGGTGGTGGAACACGTTCTGGGGCCTGTGGTGGAACACGTTCTGGGGCCTGTGGTGGAACACATTCTGGGGTTGGTGGTGGAACACACTCTGGGGTTGGTGGTGGAACACATTCTGGGGCCTGTGGTGGAACACGTTCTGGGGCCTGTGGTGGAACACATTCTGGGGCCTGTGGTGGAACACGTTCTGGGGGTTTTGTTGGCTCTTCAGGGTGTGGAAGCACTGATGCTGAAGCTCGTTTTCGCCTCACCTGTCTTCCTCACCTGTCTGCCTCACCTGTCTGCCTCACCTGTCTTCCTCACCTGTCTTCCTCACCTGTCTGCCTCACCTGTCTGCCTCACCTGTCTGCCTCACCTGTCTGCCTCACCTGTCTTCCTTACCTGTCTGCCTCACCTGTCTTCCTTACCTGTCTGCCTCACCTGTCTTCCTCACCTGTCTGCCTCACCTGTCTGCCTCACCTGTCTTCCTCACCTGTCTGCCTCACCTGTCTGCCTCACCTGTCTGCCTCACCTGTCTGCCTCACCTGTCTTCCTCACCTGTCTCCACAGCATGTGTGTGTGGACTGTAAGAAGAACTACTGCAGCCGCTGCTCCGCCCAGCGGGAGCTCCGCCCCCGGCTCTGTCACACCTGCCAGCGTTTCTATGGAAACCTCCTGGTGAGGGCGGAGCTGATGAAGCTGAAAGTGAAGGAGCTCAGGGACTATCTGCACCTGCACGAAGTGTCCACCCACCTGTGCAGAGAGAAGGTGATGTCATCAGTTCAAATCAGCCAATCAGGCGAGGCTTCCCCTGACAGTCTCACCTGGTTGGCTGAATGTTTCAGAGAAGTTTTGCCAAATAAGAGTTTCAGGTGTCTGAATTCATCAGTTTTTATGAAACATTTGTAGTTTTGGATGATTTTCTTTTCACAATCAGAAAAAGTTTAACCTCATCAGCTTCGTTTCATCAGTTAATGTCTTTTCCATGTCTGGCTGCAGCAGTTTGGATGGTTTCAGGCTGATAAGGAAGTAAAAAAGCAGCCTCCATGACAGTCTGAGCAGCAAAGATGTTCAGAGGAGCTCCAGTTTGTGTTAAAACAAAGTTCCTCAGAGAAAGACTGGAAGGGATCTGCATATTTCTGCCTCTACAGAGCAGAATATCATTAAAGCGTTCAGGGAAGGAACTCAAAATAACAGCTGGAACGTGCTGCAGGTCTGAGGTGTAGAAATGATGTTTGTTCACAGATGAAATGAAGCTGAACAGGAACTATGAGTTCAGACTCTGACAGGAAGTACATTGTACATCAGTTTCCTCTCTGAGATGTTTGACCCCCCAGTTAAACGGGTACTTCCTGTTCCTCAGGAGGAGCTGGTGGAACTGGTTCTGAGTCAGCAGTCTTCACCCTCCAGCGGCTCGGCCCCCGACACCCTGATCGCTGACCCCCCCTCGGAGACATCGGACCCACCGGACCCCGACGAGACGCCTCGCATCTCCACCTCTGACCCCCCGACACCCACTCACACATCCATACCTGACCTTCCCCCTGCGGAGCCTGAAGCCCCGCCCCCTGCCGCAGAGACGGCCCCCGCTGAGCCCGATGCGCAGGACGAAGACCAGATAACGGATCAGGTGCTCTTTACTTCAGAGGTTCTGGTTGTTTCTGCTGTTTGGGACAAACCAGAACCGATTGACACATTATGGGAAATGACCCATTTAAACCAATTTAAACTGAGATGGACTGGAGTCTTTATTCTGGATGTCAAACTATCTGAAATAAGGAGCTTTATCGCATCAAACAGCTGGTTTAACTGGTCTAACTACTGGTTACTGTTAACAGGTTACCTGTTACATGTTAACGGGTTATTGTTACCTGGTTAACTGTTACATGTTAACTTGTTTCCTGTTAACAGTTTAACTTGTTTCCTGTTAACTGTTACATCTTAACTGGTTACTGTTACTGGTTACTATCTTTTAGGCCCATTTCAGGGAAACGAGCTACTTTTTATTTCTTTGGAGTAAAGTTGATCCTTTTTCTTCATCCTGCTGTTAATGTTTCTTCTGATGGAGAATCTGTTCAGGGAACATTTTATTGGTTCTGGTTCTGATGACTGATCCGTGTGTTTTGGTCCACATGACTCAGGCCTGGGACCCCGAGGAGGCGCCGGTGTCCGGGCGCAGGGCCTCTCTGTCCGACCTGAGCTGCCTGGACGACATCGAGGCGCTCAGTGTGCGACAGCTGAAGGAAATCCTCGCCAGGAACTTTGTTAACTACAAAGGCTGCTGCGAGAAGTGGGAGCTGATGGAGAGGGTGAGGCGTCTGTACCAGGACCAGCAGAACCTGCTGGGTGAGTCCGTTCAGACAAAAGCGCTCTCTGTGTGCTAACGTTACATTATCAGCATGTTTCTGATAAAGATGGAGGTCTCCAGGTCCAACTGTTTAATGAGGTTAATATATCCAAAATGTTTAAACGCAGTAATTAACGGTTCACATGCATTACTACGAGTTACGCTGTGCACATCTCAGGCTTGGTCCATTACTGTTGATGAGAAAGCATCGTTTGCTGCTAACTTCCAGCTAACTGCTAACTTCCAGCTAACTGCTAATTTACAGCTAACTGCTAACTTATAGCTAACTGCTAACTTCCAGCTAACTGCTAACTTCCAGCTAACTGCTAACTTCCAGCTAACTGCTAATTTACAGTTAACTCCTAATTTACAGCTAACTGCTAACTTCCAGCTAACTGCTAATTTACAGCTAACTGCTAATTTACAGCTAACTGCTAATTTACAGCTAACTGCTAACTTCCAGATAACTGCTAACTTCCAGATAACTGCTAACTTCCAGCTAACTGCTAATTTACAGCTAACCGCTAATTTACAGCTAACTGCTAATTTACAGCTAACTGCTAACTTCCAGCTAACTGCTAACTTCCAGCTAACTGCTAACTTCCAGCTAACTGCTAACTTATAGCTAACTGCTAACTTATAGCTAACTGCTAACTTATAGCTAACTTACAGCTAACTGCTAACTTCCAGCTAACTGCTAACCTGTTTCCCTCAGGAGCTAATGGAGTAACTATCTGTATCTACATATAGAGCTGGAGTGTTTCTGCTCTGACTGGAGCGGGTTGAGCATCTGCTAAGTCTTCATCCTGAAAACTGACAACAAACAGATGTTAAAACAGGGCTGAAACGAGGCCTTGATAAGACCTCAGAACTTTGTGTGTTAAAGAGTATAAAATGTCACCTTTAGAGCTTCATCCAGCTCATCCTCTCCATCTTTCAGTGGACAGTCTCAGTCACGTGTCCTCGCTCTTCAGGGGGGGGCAGAAACAGGACGCGTCCCAATACTTTAACATGTGTCCTGATGATGTCACTCAGACAGGAAGTAACCACTGGTTGTTTCTCTTTCAGCTGCGAACGCCGTGAACGCTGCAGGTGAGTCTGTGTCCTCTGAACCTTTCAGTAAACCTTAACACCAGCTGATGTCGTGTTCTGGTGCTCCTGCAGACCCTGATGGCGGCGGCCCGGCTGTGGGTCCAGAGGAGAACCTGTGTAAGATCTGCATGGACTCTCCCATCGACTGCGTCCTGCTGGAGTGTGGTCACATGGTCACCTGCACCAAGTGCGGGAAGCGGATGAGCGAGTGTCCCATCTGCCGCCAGTACGTCATCAGAGCCGTGCACGTGTTCCGGTCCTGAAGTCACCAGAGCCCAGGTAAACCAGCCCAAAGATCAGCAGCTGGTTCCAGTGAACCGGACCTGCTCACGCTGTGCTCTTCCTCTGCAGGGCCCACCGTCTCCACGGCAACAAGTCCAAACGAATCTCTCTGAAGGGAACTTCCACGTTTTTATCTTAACTCTGTTTTTCTACCTTGAATAAAACTTTTGGGTCGAGCTTAAACTCTGAATATAGAGACTTCAGACGTGGACCCCGCCTCAGCAGAACCCCACCGGTCCCAGGTGGTTCTGGTGGTGTTCAGAGTCCGACATCTCACCTTGTTGCCTTGACCCTCCGCTCAGCTGGGTTTGTTTACAGAGCTCACCGTGACGAGGAGCCGAATGAAGTGGGCCCACAGAACAGAACCAGAACATCCTGCGGTCCATCAGGACCGGCTCCTCTAGCATAGAGCTGCATCGGTCCAGCAGCCGGTCTGAACCCACATTCTGGTTCTGACCAAATGACCCGGACCTCAGCAGAACCGCGTTAATTTGGTGTGAAGGGAAACTATCTCTGACCTAACTGTGCTTTCTTTGCTTCTTTTAACTCGATTAACGACCCGATACACTCTGATCGCTCCGATTGATCGTCCTGTGAGGTTTTAAGCTCCTCCCACGCTGCTCGTCATCACCTTCAGTTGGATCACGGCGGCCTCTGATGCCTCTCTTTGTGCCTTCTCATCCCTCTGAACGGTTTCTGCTTCCAGATGTTTCACCATCAGAGAACCGGCTCGGGTTCTGGATCTGAACCCACTAACAAACGTCACAGCTGTTGTGTTTGCCCCGCCCACAGCTTCACCTGATTGGTGCCGCAGAAAGATGAACGCCGTCAGATCCTGCCTTAAATCTGATCCACATCGGACCCACAGCTGCTTGTTCTGACCTCAGAACTTCACCTTTTCATTGGTCGTCCGCGTCTCATAACCGAAGTCAAACTGTCGACTTTTGGAAGAAACCAGAATAAATTCGGGGTGTTTAAAGTCTTCATGAATCATGGACGAGCTCATATTTAATTTATTAACTGGGAAGTAAAGTGAAGATTGTTAAATTTTGTAGTTTGTGACCTCAGAACAAAGATGGAGCTGAAAGGAAAACTTTGACCAAACCCTGCAGCCAGCAGGGGGCAGCAGAGAGACGGCGGGAGGGTTAATTCATACCTGCCAGCAGGCTGTGTGTGTGTTTGGTGTGAGTGTGTCTTCTTGTAACTGTTTGCACTAAAAACTGTTGATGAAACTTTTTAAAGTTTGAGATTTTGTGGTTGAAGTTGATCTTTTTGTTGTGAATCTTCGGGATCAGCGGCGGTTCAGGAGCTCTTTGAGCTCTCTTAAAAACAGTCTGTAGGTCACGGCTCGGAAGCTTTGTTTGTTCGGACCAATCAGAGAACGGGAAGCTCGACCCGCAGACTGCCGACATATCAGTGGAACAAAAAGGTGAACGGGTCCTGTGGGTTTTCTTTTAATGACCTTTGACCCTTCGAAGACGAACTGTTTCAGATCTTTTTCAAACTTTCCTGAAATCTGATATTTTGAAAATGATACTGTAAATGTTTGATTGAACTTTGTAATAAAACTGATCTGGAATCAGCTCTGTGACCCGGTTCCTGTGCTTTACTCACACACCACCTGGGTCAGCAGCACCTCTGCACCTGGAGCTGAATTTACCTGTTAGAGGAGCCGGATTTCACTCGCTGAGGGAAACTGTGGGGGGGATTGGAGGCTATGAACTCTGAGACATCCACAAGAGCTGGGACGGCAGGTCAAGTGGTGGTGACCCTAGGAGGATGGCGTGGTGGCAGCACACCTGGTGGAGGTAAGATGGAGGTACGATTTAATACACTTTAATTGCCTGGACGTTGATTGGTTGTTTCGCAACTTGTGGGCGGGATTTGAATTCTTTCCGACTGTTTATTTGCTGCTTTGGTGACGTCAGAACAATCCTCGGTAGCCTATTGGTTAATCTTTCTGTAAGTGGGCGGGACTCAATTTGAACCGGAGTCCGCCGCAGTTGAAAGTATCAGATTTCTTCCGGCGACAGTTAGCATGAAGCTACTGTTGTCCCCGCTTATCAGTAACATCAGCGAATAGTTTTAACCAGCTGGTCCGCTCATGTTTCACAGCCGCGGGCTTTAATAGAACAACACCGTGGTGTTTAAATAAGTTTTAAATTAAAGTGGGACCAGTGTCATGGCTGAGGGAGCGGACCGTGGTTCTGCCATCACCGGCAAGAGGAGGCAACCTGCGGGGAGGAACAGCCGCCAGAGCCAGGTGAGGGCATCCAGCAGCAGGGTACATTCTGAGCTAACCGTTAGCACCTCGGTCCGTTAGCTCGGGCTGAGTTTGTGGAAGTTTGACAGCAGAGCTCACTTTTATTCACCGAGTGACCTAAAAACTCAAGGAAACGATTGTTAAAGTAACTTTAAGTTTGATAATTTGTGCTCTGAAGGAAGTTCTTTAAATCACGGCGACGCTGCCAAGTTTTCTAATGTTTGGACAGCAGAAGGAAAACAAGTAGGCCACCGGTGTAACGAGGAAATCTGTGACCCTGCACGGTCTGTGTCTATCAAACGATTAAAAACTGCCAACTGGGCAGAAAAAATCAAACTTGCAGCTGACTGCTAGCTAACAGCTGACTGCTAGCTAACAGCTGACTGCTAGCTAACAGCTGACTGCTAGCTAACAGCTGACTGCTAGCTAACAGCTGACTTATAGTTAGCAGCTGACTGCTAGCTAGCAGCTGACTTATAGCTAGTAGCTGACTTATAGCTAGCAGCTGACTTATAGCTAGCAGCTGACTGCTAGCTAGCAGCTGACTTATAGTTAGCAGCTGACTGCTAGCTAGCAGCTGACTTATAGCTAGCAGCTGACTTATAGCTAGCAGCTAACTGCTAACCTGTTTCCCTCTGACGTCCTGTTGGTTGTTGACAAACACTTCAATATCAGTTAAAAGAATCCATTTTGGGCCCAACACAGGGCTCAGGTGTGCTGCTCTCAGGTGATGTCTAATAAAAGCAGGTTGAATTGTTTTAATGGACTCTGTGTGTGTTTCAGGTGAGTTTGGAGAAGGTTCTTGGCGTTAGCACAGTCTGCAGCAGCAGTTTGACCTCTGACCCCAACTCTGGACTCATTGCTTATCCTGCCGGGTAAGCCCCGCCTCCTTTAACCTGCCTTTATGGGGGATGCCCCCCAGGAGACGCCGAACCGCTGAATCTGTTTGTGTTTCAGGTGCGTTGTGGTGCTGCTTGACCCGCAGAAGAACAAGCAGACGCACGTCATCAACGCCTGCAGCAAACCCTTCACGGCTCTGGCCTTCTCCCACGATGGGAAGCACCTGGTCACCGGTGAGGTGAGTGCTGACCCTTGCACACACCTGGCCACAGCTGTGAATCGGCACATGGCGTTCCTCTGGACACCAGCAGGACGTCCAGGAAGCCTGCAGCTGGTGTGCAGCCTGTTAGCGACCCTCAGCCTGCAGCTAAATCTGTGTTTCTGGAGTGCTTCCCTCTGATGGCGCCGTGGTGACGGCGTTTCACTGACTCCGTCCTCTGGCCGTGACGCCACAGATTTGATGGTGATGCTGCAGCTTGACGTTGGGCTTCTCTTTGTGCTGCTTATGGTGGAGACGTTGGGATTCAGTTTAGCTTCTTTCTCTTTGAGCTGTTCCTGGTGCTTTCGTGCTAAGCTAACTGGCTTTAAAATGGACACTGTGCAGTGTTTCCTCTGGAGTCGTGTGTTTGTGAGGCCCGGTCCGGCGTTTGTGAGACCCGGTCCGGCGTTTGTGAGGCCCCGTCCGGTGTTTCTGAGCCCGGTCCGGCGTTTTTCCTGCTAACGCTGCGCTCTGCCTCCACAGAGCGGCCACATGCCCTGTGTTCGGGTCTGGCAGGTGGGCGGAGGTCAGGTGGCCGAGGTGCAGTCCCATAAATACGGAGTTTCCTGTGTGGCGTTCTCCTCCAACAGCTGCTACATCGTCTCCGTGGGATACCAGCACGACATGACGGTCAGCGTGTGGGACTGGAGGGTGAGGAGCACATGCACACGCACACATGCACAAAGCTTTCAGTTGTGGTTAAAACTGTTCGTTTCAACATAAAAACACAGAAAATATCCAGTTTCCTTCTGAAAAAAGTGACTCGATCCTTTGAAATGTCCAAAAGATCTTATTTCTCCTAATTTATGGTGTTGAACTTGACTGTTAAAGAAGTTTTCAGTAATAAAAAGTGGAGAATATATATATATATTCTCCTCAGTCACCAGGCAAAGTGAGACACTTACACCTCTGATGGTCATTCATTGCGTCAGGAAGCCTTTCAGGCGACGCCGCTGTGGCGGTCGGCGCTGATGTTTTCTTCTCCGTGTGCGAACAGAAAGGTTCCATCATCGCATCCAACAAGGTGTCCAGCAGAGTCTTCTCCGTCTCCTTCTCCCAGGACAGCAGCTACTTCGTCACCGCAGGAAACCGCCACGTGAAGTTCTGGTACCTGGACGCCTCCAAAGAGCGACGGGTACCCACCTGACCTCTGCTCAGCCAATCACGGCTCGTTACCTGCTGTGGTCACAGCTGGACGTTACATTTTTTCTCCTTGCTCCTAGGTGAACAGCACAGTGCCTCTGATTGGTCGGTCGGGGCTGCTGGACGACCATAAGAACAGTATGTTCAGTGGTGTGGCGTGTGGGCGGGGCCTGATGGCCTCCAACACCTACTGCATCACCAGCTCCGGCCTGCTGTGTCTTTTCAACAGCAGCCGACATCTGGAGGCCTGGGTTGACCTGAAGGTAGGAACACACCTGAAGGGTTCAGTTCAGTTTAGTTAGAAAGAGTTGGAATGCTCCCCGAAAGACGGCTTCAAAAGAAGATGTGCCCCATATGTTCCTTATGAGTGAGTTTAAAGGGAGATATTGTGTAAAACTCCTTCTTCCTGCTCCTGGGAGCATATATCAGGGCGTCTGAGGTCACCAGCAGATGTAAAACTCCCCAAAAACACAACCCTGGGACTTATTTAGTTCCCTTTGTCTGAAAGTTCCTCATCTAACGAGCCGTTCTGACTTTCATTTCTGAAGTACGTCACTCCTTAAGTTGGCCCCGCCTCCTCTGCTAAGCCCCGCCCCCTCACATCCACCCTGCTGGACGGATGAAGCCAGCTTCTGGTGGAAATGTTCTGCTGTCAGCTGCACTGAGGAGCATGCATCTTCCATCCAGCAGCAGCCTCAGAGGATATAAGAGCCCAGTGGATAAACTATATCTGAGGCTAATGTTCCAGCAGAGTTAGCTAAAGACTGTGAATGTGCAGCAGCCACTTTTCATCCCACTGTTTTAACAACTTGGTCCAGTTCAACGCTGGACTAAAGGAACTGAACGTTAACGTTACATTATCGGCATGTTTCATCTCTGGCTTGGTCCATTACAGCTGATGAGAAAGCATTGTTTGCTAGTATCTGCTGCTAACTTATAGCTAACTTAACTGTTAACTTGCAGCTCACTGTTAACTTGCAGCTCACTGCTAACTTGCAGCTCACTGCTAACTTGCAGCTCACTGCTAACTTGCAGCTCACTGCTAACTTGCAGCTCACTGCTAACTTGCAGCTCACTGCTAACTTATAGCTAACTTGCAGCTCACTGCTAACTTATAGCTAACTTGCAGCTCACTGCTAACTTATAGCTAACTTGCAGCTCCCTGCTAACTTATAGCTAACTTGCAGCTCCCTGCTAACTTATAGCTAACTTGCAGCTCCCTGCTAACTTATAGCTAACTTGCAGCTCCCTGCTAACTTATAGCTAACTTGCAGCTCCCTGCTAACTTATAGCTAACTTGCAGCTCCCTGCTAACTTATAGCTAACTTGCAGCTCACTGCTAACTTATAGCTAACTTGCAGCTCACTGCTAACCTGTCTCCCTCTGACGTCCTGTTGGTTGTTGACACATTAAATCATTCTGTTGTTGACAGACGTCATCGGCGAGCTGCCTGGCGGTCAGCGAGGACTTCATCTTCTGTGGCTGCGCTGATGGTGTCATCAGAGTATTCATTCCCTCCAACCTGCAGTACATCACCACGCTGCAGCGGCCGCACCGCCTGGGCGTCGACCTCACGCAGAGCGCGCTGCTCGGGTAAAAACCCTGAACACACACACCTGGAACACACCTGCGACCTCTGACTCCGTCTCTGCTCCCACAGAAACCCGTTACCTGCCAGTCCAGACGCTCGGTACCCCGACACGCTGGCGCTGACCTTCGACCCCGCTGGGCGACACTTGACCTGCGTGTACAACGACCACAGCGTGTACGTGTGGGACGTCAAAGACGTGGGGAGCGCAGCGAAGCTGTACTCGGCTCTGTACCACAGCGGCTGCGTGTGGAGCGTTGAGGTTAGTGTGAAGCGGGATCTCTGAGACGAACCAGGAAGTCCGGATGTGGCACTGAAACTGCAACCTGGGAAGCAAAAAATCTGTTCTGTCGCCTAAAGTCAAACAGTTGGAAGAAGAGCTGTTCACACAGACTGCTGTTAGAAATACCTCAGAGAGTCGTTTCACTCGACTGCTGCTAACCGGAGTTAAACTGTTTACTCTCACCGAGATAGGTTTAATCAGAAAGAAGAATTAAACCGTTTAGAACGTAGAAATACGGAATCAAACCGTTTAGAACGTAGAAATACGGAATTAAACCGTTTGGAACGTAGAAATACGGAATTAAACCGTTTGGAACGTAGAAATACGGAATTAAACCGTTTGGAACGTAGAAATACGGAATTAAACCGTTTAGAACGTAGAAATACGGAATCAAACCGTTTAGAACGTAGAAATACGGAATCAAACCGTTTAGAACGTAGAAATGCGGAATTAAACCGTTTAGAACGTAGAAATGCGGAATTAAACCGTTTAGAACGTAGAAATACGGAATTAAACCGTTTAGAACGTAGAAATACGGAATTGAACCGTTTTAGAACGTAGAAATACGGAATCGAACCGTTTAGAAGGTAGAAATACGGAATCGAACCGTTTAGAAGGTAGAAATACGGAATCGAACCGTTTAGAAGGTAGAAATACGGAATCGAACCGTTTAGAAGGTAGAAATACGGAATCGAACCGTTTAGAAGGTAGAAATACGGAATCAAACCGTTTAGAAGGTAGAAATACGGAATCAAACCGTTTAGAAGGTAGAAATACGGAATCAAACCATTTAGAACGTAGAAATACGGAATCAAACCGTTTAGAACGTAGAAATACGGAATCGAACCGTTTAGAAGGTAGAAATACGGAATCAAACCGTTTAGAAGGTAGAAATACGGAATCAAACCGTTTAGAAGGTAGAAATACGGAATCAAACCATTTAGAACGTAGAAATACGGAATCAAACCGTTTAGAACGTAGAAATACGGAATCAAACCGTTTAGAACGTAGAAATACGGAATCAAACCGTTTAGAACGTAGAAATACGGAATCAAACCGTTTAGAAGGTAGAAATACGGAATCAAACCGTTTAGAAGGTAGAAATACGGAATCAAACCGTTTAGAAGGTAGAAATACGGAATCAAACCGTTTAGAAGGTAGAAATACGGAATTAAACCGTTTAGAAATACGGAATTAAACCGTTTAGAAATACGGAATTAAACCGTTTAGAAATACGGAATTAAACCATTTAGAACGTAGAAATACGGAATCAAACCGTTTAGAAGGTAGAAATACGGAATCAAACCGTTTAGAAGGTAGAAATACGGAATTAAACGGTTTAGGAACGTAGAAATGCGGAATTAAACGGTTTAGGAACGTAGAAATACGGAATTAAACGGTTTAGGAACGTAGAAATACGGAATTAAACGGTTTAGGAACGTAGAAATACGGAATTAAACGGTTTAGGAACGTAGAAATACGGAATTAAACGGTTTAGGAACGTAGAAATACGGAATTAAACGGTTTAGGAACGTAGAAATACGGAATTAAACGGTTTAGGAACGTAGAAATACGGAATTAAACGGTTTAGGAACGTAGAAATACGGAATTAAAGTGAGTTTATTAACAGCTCAAAGTTTACTGGCTGTAAAATAAAGTTCACTTAATTAAGTGCCTTCTGATATCAAAGCAATATTCCATTTGTGTTTAAACTTTGTGGCTCCAAATCTGAAACCTATATTTATAAACGACGCTCTCAGTTCTGTTGATAATAATAATTCTGCTCCAGACCCTTAAAGTGGGTCCAACTGACACGTTGCCATGACAACACGCTCCTTCCAGAACCATCAGAAGACCCCGACTCTGTTTCAGTTTCATGTCGACCGCACTTTCTTCATCGGTTGTAGAACCTTTCAGGGTTCTGTGTGACCCGGTTCCGCTTGTCCTCTCCAGGTTTACCCGGAGCTGCAGGACCCGGGCCGGGCCTGCCTGCCTCCGTCCTCCTTCCTCACCTGTTCCTCTGATAACACCATCCGGCTGTGGCACGCCGACCCGCCCGCCGCCCACCGGAACCTCTACAGCAACGTAAGTGTCGTTACCGTCAGCGCGAGCGGCGCCCGGCGCGGCAGGCGCAGCCCGGTGACACGTGTGCACGTGTGTGTGCATGTGTGTGTTCTTCAGGACCTGCTGAGGATCCTGTACGTGGGGGAGGACCTGCAGCCAGAGGAGGCAGCAGGGGCTGATGGGAAGGCAGGGATCAGAGTTCTGGGGATCAGTCCGGACGGGCAGCACCTGGCAGCCGGAGACCGCTGTGGAAACCTGCGGTGAGCCACGTGCACGCTCTCATGCACACACACACACACACAGGTGAGCCCTGCTGAGCGTTCCTGTGTCTCTGCTCAGGATCTTCGGGCTGCAGTTCCTGGATGAGCTGAAGAAGATCGAAGCTCACGACTCGGAGGTGCTGTGTCTGGAGTTCTCTCCCACGTCCACAGGTGAGACCTGGCAAAGCAAACCGCTGCAAACATCTGGGGGGGGAGAACACCTGCAAACATCTGGGGGGAAGAACGGCTGCAAACATCTGGGGGGAGGAACACCTGCAAACATCTGGGGGAAGAACACCTGCAAACATCTGGGGGGGGAGCACCTGCAAACGTCTGGGGGGAAGGACAGCTGCAAACATCTGGGGGGAAGGACGGCTGCAAACATCTGGGGGGGAGAACAGCTGCAAACATCTGGGGGGGAGAACACCTGCAAACATCTGGGGGGAAGAACACCTGCAAACATCTGGGGGGAAGAACACCTGCAAACACCTGGGGGCAGGAACACCTGCAAACATCTGGGGGGAGAGAACAGCTGCAAACATCTGGGGGGGAGAGAACAGCTGCAAACATCTGGGGGGGAGAGAACAGCTGCAAACATCTGGGGGGGAGAGAACAGCTGCAAACATCTGGGGGGGAGAGAACAGCTGCAAACATCTGGGGGGGGAGAGAACAGCTGCAAACATCTGGGGGGGGAGAGAACAGCTGCAAACATCTGGGGGGGGAGAGAACAGCTGCAAACATCTGGGGGGGAGAGAACAGCTGCAAACATCTGGGGGGGAGAGAACAGCTGCAAACATCTGGGGGGGAGAGAACAGCTGCAAACATCTGGGGGGGGAGAGAACAGCTGCAAACATCTGGGGGGGGAGAGAACAGCTGCAAACATCTGGGGGGGAGAGAACAGCTGCAAACATCTGGGGGGGAGAGAACAGCTGCAAACACCGGGGGGGAGAGAACAGCTGCAAACATCTGGGGGGAGAGAACAGCTGCAAACGTCTGGGGGGAGAGAACAGCTGCAAACGTCTGGGGGGAGGAACACCTGCAAACGTCTGGGGGGAGGAACAGCTGCAAACATCTGGGGGAGGAACAGCTGCAAACATCTGGGGGGAGGAACACCTGCAAACATCTGGGGGGAGAACAGCTGCAGACATCTGGGGGGAAGAACAGCTGCAAACATCTGGGGGGAAGAACACCTGCAGACATCTGGGAGAAAAACACCTGCAAACATCTGGGGGGGAGGTTTTACGGCCCGAGCACAGCAGCCAGGTGGAAAGGCTCAGGCTTTGTTTCATTTATAGATGATTTACTTCGGTCTCTTCTTTTAAACTCGATGCTCATGCAGCGAAACGCTTTGAGCCAGAAGTTCACAGGTAGAATCTGAGGATAAACCTGCTGCTGGAGGCTGGTTTTAGTGGGTGGAACAGGTTAAAGTGCTGCTGCAGTAGGAGTTTGGGACAACATTCACAGCTTCAGAGGCGTTCTGTTACATCATATTTAGCTCAGCCAGCTGTACTGAGGATGGAAGAGCCCAGAGGATAAACTTTACCTGCAGATTTATGGCTTCACCTGCTCACAAACTCTTTCTTGTCATGCTTTGTGTGACTAAATCTGTTTCTTTAGTTGGTCTTTGAGTCTTTTATGAACTGGGACTAAACACTAAACCCTGTTGCTGTTTCAGGTGTGAAACTGTTGGCTTCAGCCAGCAGAGATCGATTGATCCGCATCTTCAACCTGGAGAAGAACTACAGTCTGGAACAAACGCTGAACGACCACTCGGCCTCCATCACTGCGGTAAAGTTCACAGGTATGCTCTCCGCTTTCACCTGACGAGGGTCAGAGGGTCAGCCTCTGTCCTGTTGGACCCGCCGGCCCTCAGTGTGGACCCGCCGGCCCTCAGTGTGGACCCGCCGGCCCTTAGTGTGGACCCGCCGGCCCTTAGTGTCGACCCGCCGGCCCTTAGTGTCGACCCGCCGGCCCTCAGTGTGGACCCGCCGGCCCTTAGTGTCGACCCGCCGGCCCTTAGTGTCGACCCGCCGGCCCTTAGTGTGGACCCGCCGGCCCTCAGTGTCGACCCGCCGGCCCTTAGTGTCGACCCGCCGGCTCTTAGTGTGGACCCGCCGGCCCTTAGTGTCGACCCGCCGGCCCTTAGTGTGGACCCGCCGGCCCTTAGTGGCGACCCGCCGGCTCTTAGTGTCGACCCGCCGGCCCTTAGTGTCGACCCGCCGGCCCTTAGTGTCGACCCGCCGGCCCTCAGTGTCGACCCGCCGGCCCTTAGTGGCGACCCGCCGGCTCTTAGTGTCGACCCGCCGGCCCTCAGTGTCGACCCGCCGGCCCTTAGTGTCGACCCGCCGGCCCTTAGTGTCGACCCGCCGGCC
Source organism: Leuresthes tenuis (assembly GCF_036924035.1). NCBI lineage: Eukaryota > Metazoa > Chordata > Actinopteri > Atheriniformes > Atherinopsidae > Leuresthes > Leuresthes tenuis. The sequence continues at coordinate 754,153 of NW_027325363.1, read as the reverse complement.
CTCAGTGTCGACCCGCCGGCCCTTAGTGGCGACCCGCCGGCTCTTAGTGTCGACCCGCCGGCCCTTAGTGTCGACCCGCCGGCCCTCAGTGTGGACCCGCCGGCCCTCAGTGTCGACCCGCCGGCCCTTAGTGTCGACCCGCCGGCTCTTAGTGTGGACCCGCCGGCCCTCAGTGTCGACCCGCCGGCCCTTAGTGTCGACCCGCCGGCCCTTAGTGTCGACCCGCCGGCCCTCAGTGTCGACCCGCCGGCCCTTAGTGGCGACCCGCCGGCTCTTAGTGTCGACCCGCCGGCCCTTAGTGTCGACCCGCCGGCCCTTAGTGTGGACCCGCCGGCCCTTAGTGTGGACCCGCCGGCCCTTAGTGTGGACCCGCCGGCCCTTAGTGTGGACCCGCCGGCCCTTAGTGTGGACCCGCCGGCCCTTAGTGTGGACCCGCCGGCCCTTAGTGTGGACCCGCCGGCCCTTAGTGTGGACCCGCCGGCCCTCAGTGTCGACCCGCCGGCCCTCAGTGTGGACCCGCCGGCCCTTAGTGTCGACCCGCCGGCCCTCAGTGTCGACCCGCCGGCCCTTAGTGTCGACCCGCCGGCCCTCAGTGTCGACCCGCCGGCCCTTAGTGTCGACCCGCCGGCCCTTAGTGGCGACCCGCCGGCTCTTAGTGTCACTGAAAGGACCGGTTGTTACCTGTGTTCCAGGTGAGAGTCCAGAGGTCCAGATGGTGAGCTGTGGCGCTGATAAGAGCATCTACTTCCAGGCGGCGGAGCAGGTCAGTCTGAGCTGGGCCTCGTTGTTCTGTGCTGGGGGGGTAATCTATTTTTAAGGTGGTTTAAGTGGGCCACTGGATGGGGGTCATGTGAAAGAAATGAAGAAGAAACAGTAAAAACTAAAGAAAAATTCCCTTAATGTCCATCCATCCATCTTCTGTACCCGTTTAATCCGTGGGTCGGGGGGGGCTGGAGCCCCGCGGCCATCAGAGGAGAGGCATTCTGGGTAAAATGGGCAGAGCAACAGGTGACGGTTCATGAGAACAGACCAATGCACACAGTTTGTTTCCTGTTGGAACTACTTCTTCTGCTGAATCACAGCCACTCGCAGTGTAGCCTGCAGCGCCCCCTCTGGTGACTCGGAACAGCCAGATGTCGTGTTCTGTCGTTGTATTTTGGCTCTGTTTTGAAAGGCTGCCTGTTGAGTGTTTTTCTGTTGCGGTGCAGACTGTGGACGGTTTGTCCTTCTCCAGGCGGCACCACCTGGTTGAGAAGACCACTCTGTACGACATGGACCTGGACGCATCCAGGACTCACGTCGCCATCGCCTGTCAGGACCGGAACGTCAGGTACAGTAGAAACACGCCGTCAGAGTAACGACGCGGCTGGAGCTGTGGCTGAAGCTGGAGCTGAGGCTGAGGCTGAGGCTGAGGCTGAAGCTAAGGCTGAAGCTAGAGCTGAAGCTAAGGCTGAGGCTGAAGCTAGAGCTGAAGCTAGAGCTGAAGCTAAGGCTGAAGCTAAGGCTGAAGCTGAGGCTGAAGCTGAGGCTGAAGCTGAAGCTAGAGCTGAAGCTAGAGCTGAAGCTAAGGCTGAAGCTGAGGCTGAAGCTGAGGCTGAAGCTGAAGCTGAGGCTGAAGCTGAGGCTGAAGCTGAGGCTGAAGCTGAGACTGAAGCTGAGACTGAAGCTGAGGCTGAAGCTGAGGCTGAGGCTGAGGCTGAAGCTGAGGCTGAGGCTGAAGCTGAGGCTGAGGCTGAAGCTGAGGCTGAAGCTGAGGCTGAGGCTGAAGCTAAGCTAAGGCTGAAGCTAGGACTGAGGCTGAAGCTGGAGCTGTGGCTGAAGCTGGAGCTGTGGCTGAAGCTGGAGCTGAAGCTGGAGCTGAGGCTGAGGCTGAGGCTGAAGCTAAGGCTGAAGCTAGAGCTGAAGCTAAGGCTGAGGCTGAAGCTAGAGCTGAAGCTAGAGCTGAAGCTGAGGCTGAGGCTGAGGCTGAAGCTGAGGCTGAGGCTGAAGCTAAGCTAAGGCTGAAGCTAAGCTAAGGCTGAAGCTAAGCTAAGGCTGAAGCTAAGCTAAGGCTGAAGCTAGGACTGAGGCTGAAGCTTGAGGCTGAAGCTAGGGCTGAAGCTGAGGCTGAAGCTTGAGGCTGAAGCTAGGGCTGAAGCTAGGGCTGAAGCTAGGGCTGAAGCTAGGGCTGAAGCTTGAGGCTGAGGCTGAGGCTGAAGCTTGAGGCTGAGGCTGAAGCTTGAGGCTGAGGCTGAAGCTTGAGGCTGAGGCTGAAGCTTGAGGCTGAGGCTGAAGCTTGAGGCTGAAGCTTGAGGCTTGAGGCTGAAGCTGAAGCTGAGCTGTGCTCCTCAGGGTGTACAACGTGGAAACGGGGAAGCTGAAGAGGTGTTTGAAAGGCTCGTCCAGCAATGAAGGCGCTCTGCTGAAGGTAACGACCGGTTCTGATGAAATGAATCTTAACTTAATGCGGACACTGATGGATGAACTCTGCAGGTTCAGATGGACCCGTCGGGGTCGTTCTTCGCCACCAGCTGCTCTGATAAAAACATCACCATCTTTGACTACAAGTCCGGAGAGTGCGTGGCCTCCCTGTTCGGCCATTCAGGTGAGAAACGGCGCGTTGGTTCCCTCAGAAACATCTTGACCTTCTTCCACAGACGGCAGGCTGAGTTTTGCACTGTTTCCTGCTGTTTCCTCAGAGATGGTCACCTGCATGAGGTTCAGTCAGGACTGCAGACACCTGATCTCTGTGTCAGCAGACGGGTGAGACACGCTGACGCTGCTTATTTCCAAAGCCTTTAAGACGTGCACTTTTTATCAGCTTGTGTTTTTTGGTGTGTAGCTGTGTGTTCATGTGGCGGCTGGACTCTCAGATGACCAGCACCATGAGGAAGAGGCGGGGCCTCAGGTCTGCGGCTGAGACCAGCAGACAGCCCAACATCAGGTGAGAGCTGAAGCCCAGCAGAGAGCCAGGTGATGCAGAGCTGCTTTTAATGGACTGTGTTCTCGTTTGAAGGAGGGAGACCTTCAAGGTGCCTTCGGTACGATTGCAGGAACCAGCTGACCTCGGGACTCCAGACACACCGGACCCGGCTTCTGGTGAGGAGGAGCTATTGGGTCGAGGTACAAATGATCTTGGTGATGTTACTGCTTCCTCCAAACCAGTTCCTCCGTATTGGAGGTAAGGTGGAGGTGTGACGAAGGGCTCGATGAAGCTACTGCTTTATTCCCAAAGAAAGAGGGCGGAGTTTAACTCCCACCAACGTATTCGGCTCCGTCTGTTTCACACGGACGGTTATTACTGTCGCACAACATGAGCATGTTTGTAGCAGCTTGATTTGATGGAGGATTGGGAGCATTTCAAAGAAAAGAAAAGAGAAAATACTGAACAGTGTGTCCATTGTAAAAGCCAGTTAGCTTAGCACGATAGCACAACGTCAGTGCTGCAGCATCTAAGCAGAAAGCAGCCGGTTCACATATCGAGTCAAACACAAGGGAACACTTCATGTTAGCATTTTAATGGAAATCAGTCGGCTTGTTAGCTGAGAAGGAAGCTAGCGGCGAACGGAAGGAAGCTAGCGGCGAACGGAGGGAAGCTAGCGGCGAACGGAGGGAAGCTAGCGGCGAACGAAAGGAAGCTAGCGGCGAACGGAGGGAAGCTAGCGGCGAAGGGAAGGAAGCTAGCGGCGAAGGGAAGGAAGCTAGCGGCGAACGAAAGGAAGCTAGCGGCGAACGGAGGGAAGCTAGCGGCGAAGGGAAGGAAGCTAGCGGCGAAGGGAAGGAAGCTAGCGGCGAAGGGAAGGAAGCTAGCGGCGAACGAAAGGAAGCTAGCGGCGAACGAAAGGAAGCTAGCGGCGAAGGGAAGGAAGCTAGCGGCGAAGGGAAGGAAGCTAGCGGCGAAGGGAAGGAAGCTAGCGGCGAACGAAAGGAAGCTAGCGGCGAACGAAAGGAAGCTAGCGGCGAAGGGAAGGAAGCTAGCGGCGAAGGGAAGGAAGCTAGCGGCGAACGAAAGGAAGCTAGCGGCGAACGAAAGGAAGCTAGCGGCGAAGGGAAGGAAGCTAGCGGCGAACGAAAGGAAGCTAGCGGCGAAGGGAAGGAAGCTAGCGGCGAAGGGAAGGAAGCTAGCGGCGAAGGGAAGGAAGCTAGCGGCGAACGAAAGGAAGCTAGCGGCGAAGGGAAGGAAGCTAGCGGCGAAGGGAAGGAAGCTAGCGGCGAAGGGAAGGAAGCTAGCGGCGAAGGGAAGGAAGCTAGCAGAGAACAGAAGGGAAGAATACACCTTGAACACAATGCAAATCCAGTTGTCAGCAAGGATGTGCATCACAGTGATCTATATGTTCCTCAAGAGAAAAGAAACCTAAATCAATCAATTTTTGTATGGATTTGGTTAATTTTTGTTCAGTTTTGTTATTCAACATGTTCCAACTCACTTAGTTTAAATTTCTCACCATCCTATTATCCACCTCCCCCACTCACCTGCTTGGTTTTCAGGACGTCCAAACTGTAGATGATATGAAACCATCTTCACACCTCCACTGTCTGAGTGTTTGCTTTAAAAGCCTCTGACTCAGGTTATTTCAGGTTAATGGAGGGCACCAATAATGAACTGTTAGCTGAGCTCATCCAATCATGTGTTGTAGCATTGTGAAGCTAACAGTTAGCATGTTTAATCTCCAGGCTGGGAACCTTCTGACCCGTCCTGTGTTACAGAGGCTCCTCCTCTCCTCCAATCAAACGGAAAGCTGCCCATGTGGTACAGGAAACTGGTCAGTCCGCTCACATCACGATCAGTTCAGACGCTCCATCAATGTGTCGATCAATTCACCTTCACTTTGGCTTTTCTGTGTTCATCAGACTCAGGGTGAACCCGCCTCCGTCGTCCAATCAGATGCTGAGCCTCGTCAGGTACGGCGTCGGTGGGCGGAGCAGGTGAGCCCTCTGATCATCTACTCCAACTTCTCCCCGAGTCCCACAAGGAATCAGGAGGAGGAGGAAGACTTCCACCCTCAGAGTCTGGAGAGTCTGCTGGGAGATGGAGGGGAGGAGCAAGAAGAAGAAGAGGAGGAAGAGGAGGAAGAGGTGAGCATGCAGACGGCAGGTGAAGACCACGGCACCTTCATCCTTTACGCCAACAGCAACTCCGCCCACAAGTGAGTCATCATGGGACGGGACTTCCTGTGCTTCGGTTTGTTCCTGATGACGAGTTTCTGCTTCCAGAGACACGGAGGGCGCCACCGACCCTCAGCAGCCTCTGACCCAGCTGAAAGGTCAGGGGGCGTGGCCTGTGTGGCGCACCCAGCTGAGTCCTGACTCGGTGTGCTCTGAGGGGTCAGCAGGAAGTCCGGAGCAGCAGCAGCACGACGCAGGTCAGTTTAATTCGATCAGTGAACAATTAGCTGGTATAAACGCAGGTAAAGACCTTCAATAAGGAAGAACATGTGATGCTTCCAGCTGAGGGTGAAGTGATAATAACTGAACTAACCGTCTTAATGTTCTATCAGACTGTTTAAATGTTCTGTCCCAAGCTCCAAAATGTTCTCAGATCCTGTTCATCTGCTGGAGATAGTTTTTTAGGCCTGACACTTCTTCTTTTGTCCTCCACTTGTCCAGTTTCCTCAAATGTTTTAAGGACACACTGCACACCATGCTGAGATATGCCAAGTTTTCAGCTAACAGCTCTTTGGGAATCACCTTGTTGCTGCAGAAATCCTATTTTCTGTCTGTCAAACTGTGTTTTCTTTGCTGTTTTTCATAGATGCAGCTAAAGAAATGGGAACAAATGATGTGTCTTTGTGACAGGCTGCTGGTAACAAAGTGCCTAAAGATCCAGTTTAAAATGGCTTCTTTGCTAAGTTGTCTGTTCTGTGTCGACACAACACTGGTTCATCCCTTGAGTTAGGAGCCTTTTTTCTGCCTGAATGGGTCAAAGGTCAGAGTTAAGCGGCTGAACAAAGAAAAAACACATTCCTCACCCTGACCCCTGTTGGAGGGTTGACCCTGACCCCGTGTTGGAGGGTAGACCCTGACCCGTGTTGTTGGAGGGTAGACCCTGACCCGTGTTGTTGGAGGGTTGACCCTGACCCGTGTTGTTGGAGGGTAGACCCTGACCCGTGTTGGAGGGTAGACCCTGACCCGTGTTGTTGGAGGGTTGACCCTGACCCGTGTTGTTGGAGGGTTGACCCTGACCCGTGTTGGAGGGTAGACCCTGACCCGTGTTGGAGGGTAGACCCTGACCCGTGTTGTTGGAGGGTTGACCCTGACCCGTGTTGTTGGAGGGTTGACCCTGACCCGTGTTGTTGGAGGGTTGACCCTGACCCGTGTTGTTGGAGGGTTGACCCTGACCCGTGTTGTTGGAGGGTTGACCCTGACCCGTGTTGTTGGAGGGTTGACCCTGACCCGTGTTGTTGGAGGGTAGACCCTGACCCGTGTTGTTGGAGGGTAGACCCTGACCCGTGTTGTTGGAGGGTAGACCCTGACCCGTGTTGTTGGAGGGTAGACCCTGACCCGTGTTGTTGGAGGGTAGACCCTGACCCGTGTTGTTGGAGGGTAGACCCTGACCCGTGTTGTTGGAGGGTAGACCCTGACCCGTGTTGTTGGAGGGTAGACCCTGACCCGTGTTGGAGGGTTGACCCTGACCCCGTGTTGGAGGGTTGACCCTGACCCCGTGTTGGAGGGTTGACCCTGACCCCGTGTTGTTGGAGGGTTGACCCTGACCCCGTGTTGTTGGAGGGTTGACCCTGACCCGTGTTGTTGGAGGGTTGACCCTGACCCCGTGTTGTTGGAGGGTTGACCCTGACCCGTGTTGTTGGAGGGTTGACCCTGACCCGTGTTGTTGGAGGGTTGACCCTGACCCGTGTTGTTGGAGGGTTGACCCTGACCCGTGTTGTTGGAGGGTTGACCCTGACCCGTGTTGTTGGAGGGTTGACCCTGACCCGTGTTGTTGGAGGGTTGACCCTGACCCGTGTTGTTGGAGGGTTGACCCTGACCCGTGTTGTTGGAGGGTTGACCCTGACCCGTGTTGTTGGAGGGTTGACCCTGACCCGTGTTGTTGGAGGGTTGACCCTGACCCGTGTTGTTGGAGGGTAGACCCTGACCCCTGTTGTTGGAGGGTAGACCCTGACCCCTGTTGTTGGAGGGTAGACCCTGACCCCTGTTGTTGGAGGGTAGACCCTGACCCCTGTTGTTGGAGGGTTAACTGAACTGAACCCCTGTTGGAGGCAGTAAAGAGGCCTGATCTGACACCCAGCTCAGGTATTGTTAGAAACCCAGCTGGAATAACTGGACTCTTCCAGTTGGGCTTCTGCTGTGGCGAGTCCAGCCTCAAAGTTTTTTATTTTTCCGGTTTGTTTTCAGGTTATTTATCTGACGGTTTCAACAAGAACCAAAACGGTGGCAGAGACTCCTCTGTCTGTTAAACTTTTGTCCAGCTGAGAATGTGTTTATTATCTGATTTAAATTCAGCTGGTCTGAAACGGGTCGGGGAAGCTGAACCGGTTCATCTGAGTCAGCAGGAACTGAAGCTCTCATCAGATAAAGGTTTATTTAGCTTTTGCTCCCTTTGTGTCTGCATTCATGGCACAAAGCGGCGCCGGTTTACCCGGTGCTGGACTCCAGCAGGCTGCCCTTTGTTTTACAGATGATGTGGTTCTGTTGGCTTCTTCATGCCACCGTCAGTTCACAGCTGAGTGTGAAGCAGCTGCTGCTCCTCCACATGGAAAGGAGTCAGCAGTGAACGGGGGGGAAGAATACAACTTGAACACAATGCAAATCCAGTTGTCAGCAAGGATGTGCATCACAGTGATCTAATGGGAAATTGTTATTTGTTCCTTTCTGTTAAAGTTTGCGTAGATGACGTATGTCATACTCAGTAGAGTCAGAATTCAATGGTGGGTTCAGAAAGGTAGCTAGCTTTGATCACAGTGATCTATATGTTCCTCAAGAGAAAAGAAACTTAAATCAAACAATTTTTGTATGGATTTGGTTAATTTTTGTTCAGTTTTGTTATTCAACATGTTCCAACTCACTTAGTTTAAATTTCTCACCATCCTATTATCCACCTCCCCCACTCACCTGCTTTGTTTTCAGGACGTCCAAACTGTAGATGATATGAAACCATCTTCACACCTCCACTGTCTGAGTGTTTGCTTTAAAAGCCTCTGATTCAGGTTACTTCTGTTTAATGGAGGGCACCAATAATGAACTGTTAGCTGAGCTCATCCAATCATGTGTTGTAGCATTGTGAAGCTAACAGTTAGCATGTTTGATCTCCAGGCTGGGAACCTTCTGACCCGTCCTGTGTTACAGAGGCTCCTCCTCTCCTCCAATCAAACGGAAAGCTGCCCATGTGGTACAGGAAACTGGTCAGTCTGCTCACATCACGATCAGTTCAGACGCTCCATCAATGTGTCGATCAATTCACCTTCACTTTGGCTTTTCTGTGTTCATCAGACTCAGGGTGAACCCGCCTCCGTCGTCCAATCAGATGCTGAGCCTCGCCAGGTACGGCGCCGGTGGGCGGAGCAGGTGAGCCCTCTGATCATCTACTCCAACTTCTCCCCGAGTCCCACAAGGAATCAGGAGGAGGAGGAAGAGGAAGAAGAGGAGGACGAGGAAGACCTCCACCCTCAGAGTCTGGAGAGTCTGCTGGGAGATGGAGGGGAGGAAGAAGAAGAAGAGGAAGAAGAAGAAGAGGAGGAGAGGTACACAACAGCTACACAACAGACACACAGCGGCAGCCCGGGCCGCCTCATGCTCTCCCAGCGGACAGACGCCCTCAGACCGGCCTGTTACTGCCACACACCCGGCCGCTCCGGCCGCCGCCATGTTGCTCACCACTGTTGTTTATTTCCTCTTCTCTGATATTTGTTTATTGACTTTTTTTTGCTTTCATATTTGTCACTTGGGGAGGGCGGGGCCGTCGGGCCTCTCAGCCAATCACCCCCGCTCCGCGCTCCTCCGTTTGACTTGAGGAAAACAAACGTAATGTGTAAGCCACGCCCCCAAAGACTCACCTGCAACGCCAAAAAATAAATAAATAAATACAAACTTCGCATGAAAAGATATTAATAACATTAGTTTATATATAAAAGACAAAAACAGAAATGAGGAGCAGAGAGTCTAAACTCCTCCTGTTAAAGGAGAATCAGAGTTATTAACAGTTATTAACAGTTATTAAAGGTGTTATTAACAGAGTTATTAAAAGTGTTATTAACAGAGTCATTATTAATGAAGTTATTAACAGTTTTTAAAGGTGTTATTAACAGTTTTTAAAGGTGTTATTAACAGTTATTAACGGTGTTATTAACAGTTTTTAAAGGTGTTATTAACAGTTATTAACGAAGTCATTAACGAAGTCATTAACGAAGTCATTAACAGAGTCATTAACAGAGTCATTAACGAAGTCATTAACGGAGTTATTAACAGTTTTTAAAGGTGTTATTAACAGTTTTTAAAGGTGTTATTAACAGTTTTTAACAGAGTTATTAACAGAGTGGTATCAACACTTTGTTCAGCTTGTTCTGATGCAGATAAACGGACCTGTAGTCCTCTGAGGGTGGAAATGAGCCGTCTGCAGAGGCGTCGGACGGGGAGTAAATGGCCCCTTTACCCAGGGGCCCCTGCAGGGTGGGGTCCTTAAAAATGCTGTTATGAAAAGGTTTTTTGTATATTTCATTTTTAAATTTGTAATGAATTATTGTCCTAATAAAAGTCGGTGTGGCTGACTGAAGTGGTCGAGAGACGATTTGTACATTAACGATAATGATGGAAGTTCTTTGGGGGCCCAGTCGGGCGACTTTCTGGATGAACTCACCGCTCTCTTCCATCCCTGAGCAGGACCGTCCCATAATGGTCCGTGATGATATGAATATCCACCTAATTTTCTGACATTAATGCACTTGTTGGTGCAACACTTTACAACGTATGGATTAAATTCCTACTTAAAACATGTTTGTAAAGCATGTCTTGTGTGAGTGAAGCAGAACCCCCAAGGAAACATGCGACCAAAAAGAGGCTCTTTTCCAAAACCCTCTTACCCGTTTCAAACAATGCACACGAGCTCACACAAAGTGGACCTCACAAGTACTGTTTAGTGATGGTTGAGATGGTTCCATCAAAGCTAGCTGATGCGCTAGCAGTAGCTAAAGCTATTTGCAAAACTATCATCCCAGCCCACGGCATCCTGCAACCCATTTACAGTGACAGTGGGCCACACTTTGTGAACAAAGTAGGTCAGAAAATGGCAGAGATTTGAAAAATCATTGTGCCCATCACCCTCTGAGTGTGGTCCCTGTGGAAAGAACAAACGGCATCAAAAGCAGAGTGAAAAAGTGCATGGAAACTACAGAATGCTTGGACCTGGTGAAACTCTATGAGAATCACTCCCACATCAGAAGGATTAACTCCGTTTGAGACGGTCCATGGGAGACCTTACAGGTTACCAGTGTTTTCATCAGACTTACAGAAAGCAGAGGAAGAACAGACTCTGGCAGATTATATGATCATAAAACAGAAAGAAGTGTCCAAAGCAAATTTACTGCCTTCTGATTCCTCTCAGTCCCATCAAAGCAGGTGACTGGGTGTACATCAAAGTCATCAAAAGGAAGAACTGGGCCAGCCCACGGTGGGAAGGACCGTACCAAGTGCTCCTGACCACCCCTAAGGCCCAGCTGGATCCACCTCAGCCACTGTAAGTTACAGAGAGTGTTGGACCCCTGATTTCAGAGTGGTGGGGAAGCCTGACTACAAAGGGACCTCATTGTTTAGAGTGAGGTGAAGAAACCAGCTGATCCTCCCTCTGATAGGCCGAGGGTGCACCTGCATCTCTGATAACTGAGCAGCAACGGGAACACGAAAGCAGCTGTATGGTCTGTGTTCATCCCAGGTGTCTAAAGTGATCCCAAACCAAACCGGGAAAAGAGATGGACCCATGATGTGGACTACAAGGACTGGACATGGGACCCCAAACACCCATTGGACACAAATACCTGGTACAGGTATGTGAAATCCACAGTGGGACGGTCGGACAGAACCGAGGGATGTTATGTGTGTTCCTTCCTCTATGCAGACCCTCACAGCCAAATGGATGAATAAAACTGAAGCCTCCATGGCAGGTATTGGGTTTCAACATGGCAACATTGTGATCAATAACTGATCCCCACTGAGGAGTGGAAAACAGGACATGCAGTACATTGTTCTGGGCTAACATGAACATCACAACCAGAGGAGAACCCACACCACAGGTAGCACATCTCCACATTCCCAAGGGCAGCACTTCACTTGCTTCACCCAAGGAAATGAAAGGCATCTGTGCAAAAGCAAGGGCTGCCCACAGGGAGGAGCCTGGAGGGGGGCTCTAAGCATCTGAGTGCCATGGCAACTGGCTCCAACCAACATGTCCGCACCATCGAACCTCATCCAGAACGGGACGAACCTCATCCAGAACGGGACGAACCTCATCCAGAACGGGACGAACCTCATCCAGAACGGGACGAACCTCATCCAGAACGGGACGAACCTCATCCAGAACGGGACGAACCTCATCCAGAACGGGACGAACCTCATCCAGAACGGGTGGTGGTTGTGCGGACATAATGTATATCCGATGCTTCCCATCAGCTGGACGGGGGTCTGTGCCCCGGTGGGTCACCGACCACCTATAAGATCTATCGTGGCCAACTGCCCTCCCTTTATAAGCGACAACAGAAGTGTCGCAATCTTCAAACCACACAATCCCATCTGGGGCTCAGATGTCCCGTTCGAACAAAAGGTTTGGAGCACAGGTGCTAAAGTTATAGATTCCCTCTTCCCTTGGGATGGTATTGGAGAACATGCACCGTATACCGAGACTCTGAATTATCGCTTCCAGTCTTTTGTGAGCTTTTCTTTGCAGGTGGAAAATGGCCAGAATCGTGAGCTCCCAGCCACACGGCTGCTGGTTCTGCAGAACAGAATGGTTCTGGAGTGTGTCACATTATAGGGACTTCCTGCTGTACCTGTATCCCTGGAGAAAATGACATAAACAACGGCCTCCCTGCTCCACCTGCAACAAACCAAGAGAAAGCGCAACAACAACGGAACTTTCTCGCATGGCTGATGACCATAACTTGTTTCCTGTTACCTGGTTAACATGTAACAGTTACCTGGTTACTGTTCACAGGTTCCTGTTAACAGGTTACTGTTACCTGGTTACTGGTTCCTGTTAACAGGTTAATTTGTTCCCCGTTAACTGGTTACTGTTCACATGAAGCAGGGGTGTGGGAAGAAGACCCCTCCCCTCACCCTGGCTCTTCAATATTTTCTTATTTTCTTAAAATTGAGGGGCAGCCAAACTTGTAGAACTGGGAGCGCGGCCCTCTGGGCAGCCTACAGACCCAAAGAGCCCCGCCCACCAGATGCCACTCAGTGTAACCACCCCCCAAGACCTAATGTGAGTGTTTGATGAGTAGTAATGTCTAAGGTGTAATTAAAACAGGAGCGGGGGGGCTGCAGAGGGCAGCCAAGGGGACCACCTCCGTGGCCCCATCCACTACACTACAGTGTGTGCTGTGTACAGGAGCCAGAAGGGAGGGGGGTATGGGGATATACACCTGTTACCAGTTAACCAGGTAACAGTAACCAGTTAACAGGGAGCTACTCTCCCCCGGAGAGGGCAGCCAGGGACTGAAGCTTGGAGAGCTTTGATCATTGGTCCTGACACACGCATTTGGGGAGCTTTATAATATCCTTATCCAGTTGATGAAGTGTGACCCAAACCCAAATTTGTTTAATGCTGCGAATAAAAATGTCCAGTTCACTCGATCAAATGCTTTTTCTGCATTTAGAGACTATTGTGGTTTCCAGGTTGTTGATGGTAGAATAGTCTGAGATTAATTAGCCTGTGTGTGTTAGTGGATGAGTGTCTGCTCTTTATAAACCTGTCTGGTCAGGATGTATTATAAGTTATTATAAGAGTTATTTTTTCCATTCTTTTGGCTTTACTAATTATTTTGAGATCTGCATTTATTAGAGATTTTGGGCGGCAGCTGGATGGAAGTACGGGGTCTTTTCCTGGTTTCTGTAGCAGGATGTTAGCAGAGTTCATGTTTGGGGATAATCTGACTCTTCATTACGACTTCTCTTTGAGGTTGAAGCCTTGCTGCTGGCAGATGGGGTTTGGTTAGTTTTCCCCATGAAGATCCTGTCAAAACACTCGTTGATGTAATCCGTGAGGCTCTCCAGGCTTCACTGTACTCCAGTGTTTTGTTTTTGCTTCACCCGATAATATATTTATTTAAACAGTAGTTATTGGCGTAATTATAATCTTACTATATTGTTTGCTCTATTTGAGGCGCGCCTTGTTTGAATCTGCAGATAGTCTCACACAGGGGAGACACTACAGCATCACTCTCCACTCCAGTGTGTCAGAAGTAGCGAGATTCTTATACAGAAAACGTGACTTGAAGGTGATTTCGAAGTAAAGTAAATATATGTATATATATATAAGTAAATATCTTATCCCCTCTTAGCCATTCTCAATTCTGTGTAATATAATAGCACCGCTGACTCCATCATTGAAGTGCAAAGCTACCCGGCTGAAAACAACAGGCCGAGAACAGAAGACCCATTACAATACTGGAAGAACCAGAAAATATATCCAAACCTTCATCAACTTGCACTGAAAATGTTGTGTTCCCCTTCTTCATCTGTACCCTGTGAAAGAGTTTGTTCCAAGGCAGGGGAACTGGTAAGAGGAGAAATCGCCTTGGAGCAAACACCCTACAAAAACGGTTGTTCCTCAATAAAAATGCATAAATGAATCTATGTCATTTGTTTTCTTTTTTATGCTTTAACACTTAAGTTAACAAACTTCCACACATAAGATAAGAAGTTGAACTCTGAATTTTAATACAAATTTGCTATATTTTACAAACCAACTCAGTTTAGCATTTACATCAAAGTTTGAAGCCTATTTTGAACTCTTCTCATGGACATCTCAACTTGACTCACAAATTGTGCGAATGAAGTTATACAATAATGAGATTATATCTTAAATAAAGGACTGGTGATAAAATGTTGGATTTGCAGCATTTTACCTGGTCCATCTTCTCATTTAATTTACCTGCAATGATTTCAGAACACCTGAAGGGGTCACTATTGAGTGACCAACACAGTTTGTAGTGTGTCAATACACTCCTTGAGGTAGCATCATCCCATCACTAGGTACAGGTGTACGAGGTACGATTTAATTACGCTTTAATTGCCTGGACGTTGATTGGTTGTTTCGCAACTTGTGGGCGGGATTTGAATTCTTTCCGACTGTTTATTTGCTGCTTTGGTGACGTCAGAACAATCCTCGGTAGCTTATTGGTTAATCTTTCTGTAAGTGGGCGGGACTCAATTTGAACCGGAGTCCGCCGCAGATTTCTTCCGGCGACAGTTAGCATGAAGCTACTGTTGTCCCCGCTTATCAGTAACATCAGCGAATAGTTTTAACCAGCTGGTCCGCTCATGTTTCACAGCCGCGGGCTTTAATAGAACAACACCGTGGTGTTTAAATAAGTTTTAAATTAAAGTGGGACCAGTGTCATGGCTGAGGGAGCGGACCGTGGTTCTGCCATCACCGGCAAGAGGAGGCAACCTGCGGGGAGGAACAGCCGCCAGAGCCAGGTGAGGGCATCCAGCAGCAGGGTACATTCTGAGCTAACCGTTAGCACCTCGGTCCGTTAGCTCGGGCTGAGTTTGTGGAAGTTTGACAGCAGAGCTCACTTTTATTCACCGAGTGACCTAAAAACTCAAGGAAACGATTGTTAAAGTAACTTTAAGTTTGATAATTTGTGCTCTGAAGGAAGTTCTTTAAATCACGGCGACGCTGCCAAGTTTTCTAATGTTTGGACAGCAGAAGGAAAACAAGTGATTCGTCCCTCTTTGCCACGCCCACCTCCTCTTCTCCTCTGGCACACCAACTCCACCCCCCTCCAACAGATGGCTCCACCTGTCCAACAGGTAACTTCCTGTAAAGCTGGTGTCTGACTTCCAGGCTGCTTTTCCTTTCCTTGCCTCCTCCTGTCCTGAGAAGGACGCTTTCTCATCGTCGTGGAGCTAAAAGTTCTGCTCCAGGTCCAGCTGAGGAAGAGGAGGCTGAGGAAAAGCTCCCAGAAGATGTTTGTCCTTTGTTTTTAGGGTGGAGATGAAGACGAGCCGGTTGGCGTGCAGCGGTGTCAGCAGGGCGCCGCCGGGCTGCTGCAGACTGAGACGAGCCGTTCATCTGTGCCAGCGGGTGTTTCAGAACTGGACCAGAACCAGCTTCAAAAACACTCGCTGGTTTCCACTTGGTTCCTGAGCAGCAGAACTTTATCAGATATTCTGCGTTTCTGCGTCTGTTCCTGAAATAATTTAAAATATACTCCCTTTCTTTGGGAGTCAGCAGGGATTTTATTTCTAAATGTAGACGTCTGAACTTTTCCTCAGATAGTTCCCATGGTTTCGTCTGCTTTCTTCTTCTGAATCATTCCGTGTTGTGTTCCGGTCTGGCGGCTCGGAGCGCCATCCTGAGAGGGCGTCCATCCTTCAGGAGGCGTTCGCTCGCTCTGAGGCGGCGCTGCAGGCGGCGGCGCAGCAGCAACCGGACTCGGCTGAACAGACACTCGGGCATGCTGGTCCAGTCCCAAAACAAACTGAACTGAATCTGAAGCAGAACCGGACGACCAGCTGGTCCACATAAAGACTTCAGTATTAAACTGAACGCACCTTAATGCTTTTATTTCACTTTTAAATCACTGTTTTTACATGAACTGCACTTTTATCTTCACTAATAAAAGTTTTTTTTCAGAGTTTTTGAACTAAGTTTCTGATTTATTTATTTATTTTCCTGATGAACAGATTAAATTTGAACATGTTTCTGTATTTATCCTTTTATCCAAACTGATAAATGAAGCTCTAACATCAAAGCTAACATCAAAGCTAACATCAAAGCTAACATCAAAGCTAACAGCAAAGCTAACAGCAAAGCTAACATCAAAGCTAACATCAAAGCTAACATCAAAGCTAACAATGACCACCAGTCCGACTCTGTCAGAGGTGGCGGAGCAGAGAGGAAGTACAGGGCAGCAGATGCTCTCTGAGAGCTGGTCTTCAACAGTTTCCTGAAGATATTCAGGGACGCCCTGTTCTGGTGGCGCTCGGCGGGTCATTCCACCATCGAGGGACGACAAGCTCAAACAAGTGCATTAATGTCAGAAAATTAGGTGGATATTCATATCATCACGGACCATTATGGGACGGTCCTGCTCAGGGATGGAAGAGAGCGGCGAGTTCATCCAGAAAGTCGCCCGACTGGCCCCCCAAAGAACTTCCATCATTATCCTTAATGTACAAATCGTCTCTCGACCACTTCAGTCAGCCACACCGACTTTTATTAGGACAATAATTCATTACAAATTTAAAAATGAAAAGCACAAAAAACCTTTTCATAACAGCATTTTTAAGGACCCCACCCTGCAGGGGCCCCTGGGTAAAGGGGCCATTTACTCCCCGTCCGACGCCTCTGCAGACGGCTCATTTCCACCCTCAGAGGACTACAGGTCCGTTTATCTGCATCAGAACAAGCTGAACAAAGTGTTGATACCACTCTGTTAATAACTCTGTTAATAACTCTGTTAATAACTTAATAACTCCGTTAATAACTGTTAATAACTCTGTTAATAACACCTTTAATAACACCTTTAATAACTCTGTTAATAACTCTGTTAATAACATCTGATTCTCCTTTAACAGGAGGAGTTTAGACTCTCTGCTCCTCATTTCTGTTTTTGTCTTTTATATATAAACTAATGTTATTAATGTCTTTTCATGCGAAGTTTGTATTTATTTATTTATTGGCGTTGCAGGTGAGTCTTTGGGGGCGTGGCTTACACATTACGTTTGTTTTCCTCAAGTCAAACGGAGGAGCGCGGAGCGGGCGGTGATTGGCTGAGAGGCCCGACGGCCCCGCCCTCCCCAAGTGACGAATATGAAAGCAAAAAAAAGTCAATAAACAAATATCAGAGAAGAGGAAATAAACAACAGTGGTGAGCAACATGGCGGCGGCCGGAGCGGCCGGGTGTGTGGCAGTAACAGGCCGGTCTGAGGGCGTCTGTCCGCTGGGAGAGCATGAGGCGGCCCGGGCTGCCGCGCGCATCATGGCCGCTGTGACGGCCACCGCCCGCACGGTCAGCATGGATCCAGGCGGCGGGTCCGCGGAAACCTGGAGGGGCCACATCGTCCGACAGCTGAGGAACCGAGACCTGAGCCAGAGCGCCATGTTCCAGGACCTGATCCGCTTCTGTACGAACCGCAAAGTTAAGAGTTAGAGCAGTTTCAGCGGGCTCAGATGGGTTTGGATCAGTGTCACCAAACTCCATTTAAAAATCTGCTAATTTAAGGGTAAACCTAACTGAAGGCTACGGAGGGTCGTTCAGGCTCATAAATCTCAGCTCCAACTTCAGATGAGACTTTTTTTTAAGGAGTCCGGCTCACACCGAGCAGCCGAATCCATCCGAGTTTAGAACCGGACCGGATATTAAACAGCAAGTTCGTTGACTTTGCCAACATCGAGCCCAGGAAGTTAAACCACACGTTGTTGCACTTCCTCTGAGCGGTGACTCATGTGTGATGGATGATCTGCTGCTGGTTTGTCATCCGAACCAGCAGCAGTTCCACATGTTCTGACCCACAGAACCATAGCAATCTGGGTTTGAGCTAATTCAGACTTCATTAAAGTAAATGTTTGATTGGACCCCTGTTTAGTTTAAGTTATATGTGGATGTAGTTTAGCTTTCTATCATCACAGGGTGTGGACCCAGGTTCTGTGGTCCTGGTCCAGGTGTGTGGTCTTGGTCCAGGTTCTGTGGTCCTGGTCCAGGTCCAGGTTCTGTGGTCCAGGTCCAGGTCCAGGTTGTGTGGTCCTGGTCCAGGTTCTGTGGACCCGGTCCAGGTTCTGTGGACCCGGTCCAGGTTCTGTGGACCTGGTCCAGGTTCTGTGGTCCTGGTCCAGGTTCTGTGGTCCTGGTCCAGGTTCTGTGGTCCTGGTCCAGGTTCTGTGGACCTGGTCCAGGTTCTGTGGTCCCGGTCCAGGTTCTGTGGTCCTGGTCCAGGTTCTGTGGACCCGGTCCAGGTTCTGTGGTCCTGGTCCAGGTTCTGTGGTCCTGGTCCAGGTTCTTCCACTTATTCGAGTCTCTTCTTTCAGACACTCAGCTGTTGGAGAAAACCAGTCTGACCAAAAGAATCCTGAGCAGCTCCAGCAGGTAATTCACCTGAGCTCTGACAGCTGCGTTCAGCCTGCAGGTGTGACACTGTCAGGGTGCTCAGGGTGTGTTTGTTTTGTGCACACAGACGCCCCCCTGCCGACACCGCCGCCTCCCTGTCCTCTCTGGTGCAGCAGAAGAGCCGACTGAAGAAGACGACGGGAGAGGTGAGGTGTTCATATGAAAGATGATGAAGCCTGAAACATGAGGTGTAACACCGCCAGTGGCCACCGGAGGGTGACGTTTCACTACCAGCTGTGATGGTGGAGGGAGGCTCCGAGTGTTTCATACATGTTGTTTTCATCATCACAGTTTATACAACTGTCTGTAAACAGCTAACTCACTACAACCAGATAACAGACATGTTTTATCTGAATTATTCCCTGAATTAAGGTGTCTTCATGTTCCAAATGTTCCAGTAAACTGAAGTATGAAATAAAACGCCATATCAGTGACGCCGTTAGCTCATGCAGCTAACAGGAAGTGTTTGGTCGTTAGTTCATGCAGCTAACAGGAAGTGTTTGGCCGTTAGCTCATGCAGCTAACAGGAAGTGTTCGGCCGTTAGCTCATGCAGCTAACAGGAAGTGTTTGACCGTTAGCTCATGCAGCTAACAGGAAGTGTTCGGCCGTTAGCTCATGCAGCTAACAGGAAGTGTTTGGCCGTTAGCTCATGCAGCTAACAGGAAGTGTTTGGCCGTTAGCTCATGCAGCTAACAGGAAGTGTTCGGCCGTTAGCTCATGCAGCTAACAGGAAGTGTTCGGCCGTTAGCTCATGCAGCTAACAGGAAGTGTTTGGCCGTTAGCTCATGCAGCTAACAGGAAGTGTTTGGCCGTTAGCTCATGCAGCTAACAGGAAGTGTTTGGCCGTTAGCTCATGCAGCTAACAGGAAGTGTTTGGCCGTTAGCTCATGCAGCTAACAGGAAGTGTTTGGCCGTTAGCTCATGCAGCTAACAGGAAGTGTTTGGCCGTTAGCTCATGCAGCTAACAGGAAGTGTTTGGCCGTTAGCTCATGCAGCTAACAGGAAGTGTTTGGCCGTTAGCTCATGCAGCTAACAGGAAGTGTTCGGCCGTTAGCTCATGCAGCTAACGGGAAGTGTTCCTGACAGATTTCACAGGGGGGGGCAATAGTAGCGATGATGACTAAAGTGATAATTTTTTTTTCTGGTCAACTCACATTACCAACAGTTCTTGACTTTATATTTGTGTTGATTTTCCATTACAAATAGCTACAATTTCTGTTGTTAATCAAAGAGACCACCAGACTCTTTTCATTATAAAAGCAGAATTAAGAAATCAGTAGCAGAATACAGCGTTGGCTGTTACCCACT
Source organism: Leuresthes tenuis (assembly GCF_036924035.1). Taxonomy (NCBI): domain Eukaryota; kingdom Metazoa; phylum Chordata; class Actinopteri; order Atheriniformes; family Atherinopsidae; genus Leuresthes; species Leuresthes tenuis. Next base: position 734,587 of record NW_027325363.1, on the reverse strand, counting down.
CGCTGGTTCTCGGCTCTCACTATATAAATCCTGGGTTATATGACTTCCCTCCCTTAGTAGAAATATGTTTTATATTTAAATTTGATGTGGGAGGTCCTGATTATTTGGTTGCCAGTTTATCCTCATCGCTACGCTGACTGATGGGGATTTCTTTCAGTGAAACAGTTGAGTTACTCCTGCACTCGAGCGCCTGGTGGCTACGCTAGCTAGCTTCACATTACGCATGATGAAAGCACGCTGGGGCCTCCCACAACCCACAGAGATGTATTGTAACGGCAGAAATGTGAAAAGTCTGCTCTAAAGTAAAGATCTGTGTTGTTGCAGCTGGCCTATGAGGTGGTGGAGCTGCAGCAGCAGATTAAGATCAAAGAATGTGTCCTTCAGGAGCAGCGTGACAGGTGAGTCACACACACCTGAGTTTGGTTTGTCACCTGAAACAAGTTTTACACCAAATGTAGAAAGAAAAGATTTTTTCTTTACAAAATATTTATTTTTTATTCATTGTTCAGATTTCTTCCCACAGCCTGGTTTTTACTCATTTTAATTATTGTATTTGTTCTTTTTATATTCTTTTACATATTTTTTATGCTTTTTCTGCTCCTTTCTGTAATTCTTTTATTTTATGTAAAGCACTTTGAGTTGTTTTATACATGAAATGTGCTTTATGAATAAATTTGACTCTGACTTTAAAGAGATGTGGAGGTGTGTTGAATGTCTCCTCCATCCCCGTCCTCTGTGGCGGGTGGAGTGAACACACAAGTTGTAGTTAGTTTGATTCTGTCCTAAAGGTGATGATGATGTAAGCCTCTTTTTGTTGACAGACTGCAGGAGGAGGAGCGTCGGCGCGATGGTGTGTTTGATGCCTGTCAGGCGCTGCAGGAGCGGGTGGGGCACGTTCAAGAGGAGAACATGACACTGAAACAGGAGTATGACACGCTTCTGCAGCGGCAAAGGCGGGCGGAGTCAAGTCTCAGGGAGGAGAAGGCGAGAGAAGAACACTTGCTGGAGGACATGATCTACCTGAAAAAGCAGGCTGCTGCCCGCATGAACAGCCGCAACGAGCGCCGGTCCAGGTACCTGAACACACCTGTTCAACACACACCTGTTCAACACACACCTGTTCAACACACACCTGTTCAACACACACCTGTTCAACACACCTGTTCGACACACCTGTTCGACACACCTGTTCGACACACCTGTTCGACACACCTGTTCAACACACCTGTTCGACACACACCTGTTCGACACACACCTGTTCGACACACACCTGTTCAACACACACCTGTTCGACACACCTGTTCGACACACCTGTTCGACACACCTGTTCGACACACCTGTTCGACACACACCTGTTCGACACACACCTGTTCAACACACACCTGTTCGACACACCTGTTCGACACACCTGTTCGACACACACCTGTTCGACACACACCTGTTCGACACACCTGTTCGACACACCTGTTCGACACACACCTGTTCGACACACACCTGTTCGACACACCTGTTCGACACACACCTGTTCGACACACACCTGTTCGACACACACCTGTTCGACACACACCTGTTCGACACACACCTGTTCGACACACCTGTTCAACACACACCTGTTCGACACACCTGTTCGACACACCTGTTCAACACACCTGTTCGACACACACCTGTTCGACACACACCTGTTCGACACACCTGTTCGACACACCTGTTCAACACACACCTGTTCAACACACACCTGTTCAACACACACCTGTTCAACACACACCTGTTCAACACACCTGTTCAACACACACCTGTTCAACACACCTGTTCCACACACACCTGTTCGACACACACCTGTTCCACACACACCTGTTCAACACACCTGTTCGACACACACCTGTTCGACACACCTGTTCGACACACACCTGTTCGACACACACCTGTTCGACACACACCTGTTCGACACACACCTGTTCGACACACACCTGTTCAACACACCTGTTCCACACACACCTGTTCGACACACACCTGTTCGACACACACCTGTTCCACACACACCTGTTCGACACACACCTGTTCGACACACACCTGTTCTACACACCTGTTCGACACACACCTGTTCGACACACACCTGTTCAACACACCTGTTCGACACACACCTGTTCGACACACACCTGTTCGACACACACCTGTTCAACACACCTGTTCGACACACACCTGTTCGACACACCTGTTCAACACACCTGTTCGACACACCTGTTCAACACACTCCTGTAACACACACCTGTTTAACACACACCTGTTCAACACACCTGTTCGACACACCTGTTCAACACACTCCTGTAACACACACCTGTTTAACACACACCTGTTCGACACACCTGTTTAACACACCTGTTTAACACACACCTTTTTAACACACACCTGTTTAACACACACCTGTTTAACACACACCTGTTCAACACACCTGTTCGACACACCTGTTCAACACACTCCTGTAACACACACCTGTTTAACACACACCTGTTCGACACACCTGTTCGACACACACCTGTTTAACACACACCTGTTCAACACACCTGTTCGACACACCTGTTCAACACACTCCTGTAACACACACCTGTTTAACACACACCTGTTTAACACACCTGTTTAACACACACCTTTTTAACACACACCTGTTTAACACACACCTTTTTAACACACACCTGTTTAACACACACCTGTTTAACACACACCTGTTCAACACACCTGTTTAACACACCTGTTTAACACACACCTGTTTAACACACACCTGTTTAACACACACCTGTTTAACACACACCTGTTCAACACACACCTGTTTTATTCAGTTGTGCTTTTTTCACCTCAGGGCCACCGTACCTGCAGGACTGCAGGTGAGCACAGGTGTTTGTGGTGTTTTTAACATCTGGTCTCTGTTTCAGAGCTCGAGAAGCAACGCTGCAGAAGCAGCTGCAGATGGCTGCCAGGTCAAAGGTTAGCGTGGACAGGTGAGTGTTCTTTGATTTGAACAGAATCACCTGAATATCAGGTGACTTTAAAAGGAAGTGGGTGTGAGGATCATCCCTCACTCAGTCACAGAGTCTCCTGATGTTCGTGTTTCAGTCCGTCCAGCGCTCCGACCTCCAGGTCGACGTCTCCGAAGAATGAGCGCCAGGACGAATCAGCAGAGCGAGGACACACTCGTCTGTTCAGGTGTCCCACACACACCTGAGGACCACAGCCAGTCAGATCATCGGCTTCTACTCCCCCTCAGCTGTTAACCGTGAGCTTGTCTGTGTCTCAGGTCGGCGTCGGCAACGTCTCCGAGGATCTTCACCTCCATCAGGGAGCTGTTTGAGTGAGTCCTGGTTCCACAGCAGCTCTGGGCTCGGCTGCTCCTGACTGACTGCTGATCTTTTCCTCCTGAATGTGTGATGTCAGCAGGAAGAGGCGTGGCCACTCGGTCTGCAGCCTGGAGGAGGACCTGCAGTGTCCAATAGGAATCTGTGTGGCAGCCAGAGTCCCTGCCAGAGCCATACAGGTGCTGGTATGTGTCCCCGAACCCCAACAAGAACCTGAGATGGCATTTGGTCTCCTCAGGACCCAGTTTCTGGTTCTACCAGAATAGGTTCTGATGAGACCAACATTTCCTCCTCTGGAGACGCTGAATGACGTCTGCTTCAGGTCTAACTTCTGTCTCAGAGCCACAGATTCTTGTATAATCAGACTCTTACATCCTGTCTGAACTCAACATATTTCCTGTTCAGCTTCATTTAATCTGGTAACAAACATCATTTCTACACCTCAGACCTGCAGCATCCCATAAAGTCAGTGAACCTTTTCCCACTTATTAATGTTTCCATTTAAAAGATGAATTGATGAATGACGGTTCTTGATGCAGCGCCGTCTGAGGGGTCAGAGGTCACGGGGTCCAGCTTAGGCTCAGAGATCTGAGGGGTCAGAGGTCACGGGGTCCAGCTTAGGCTCAGAGATCTGAGGGGTCAGAGGTCACGGGGTCCAGCTTAGGCTCAGAGATCTGAGGGGTCAGAGGTCACGGGGTCCAGCTTAGGCTCAGAGATCTGAGGGGTCAGAGGTCACGGGGTCCAGCTTAGGCTCAGAGATCTGAGGGGTCAGAGGTCACGGGGTCCAGCTTAGGCTCAGAGATCTGAGGGGTCAGAGGTCACGGGGTCCAGCTTAGGCTCAGAGATCTGAGGGGTCAGAGGTCACGGGGTCCAGCTTAAGCTCAGAGATCTGAGGGATCAGAGGTCACGGGGTCCAGCTTAGGCTCAGAGATCTGAGGGGTCAGAGGTCACGGTGCCCAGCTTAGGCTCAGAGATCTGAGGGGTCAGAGGTCACGGTGCCCAGCTTAGGCTCAGAGATCTGAGGGGTCAGAGGTCACGGTGTCCAGCTTAGGCTCAGAGATCTGAGGGGTCAGAGGTCACGGGGTCCAGCTTAGGCTCAGAGATCTGAGGGGTCAGAGGTCACGGTGCCCAGCTTAGGCTCAGAGATCTGAGGGGTCAGAGGTCACGGGGTCCAGCTTAGGCTCAGAGATCTGAGGGGTCAGAGGTCACGGGGTCCAGCTTAGGCTCAGAGATCTGAGGGGTCAGAGGTCACGGGGTCCAGCTTAGGCTCAGAGATCTGAGGGGTCAGAGGTCACGGGGTCCAGCTTAGGCTTGCTCCCTCGTCCTTTACACTGAAACTCCTCCAGATTCCCTGAATGCTTTAATGATATTCTGCTCTGTAGAGGCAGAAATATGCAGATCCCTTCCAGTCTTTCTCTGAGGAACATTGTTTTAAACACAAACCGGAGCTCCTCTGAACATCTTTGCTGTTCACAGACTGTCATGGAGGCTGCTTCAGGACCAGATCAGGGTCACAATCAGCTGTTGATCCAGACCAACTTTTTTTCAATGTGCTGTTTGAATTTAAGTTGATTGTTTTATTTTCAGGATTATTTGAAGTTACATGACCTGAGCTCAGTTTTCCCACAGAAACATCCACAGAATCCGTTGCTGGTCTTTGTCTCCCTCTGGTGGTGAAGATGAAAACTGCAGGAAGCGAACCAGCAGACGATTGATTTGTTTAAATTTATATACTAATCAATAATCAGATTGATTTTCCTTTTACTCACTGAAGTGTGACATCACATGACCCCGCAGGGTTCATTAAAACCCAGGCCGCACACACACACTGTGTTACACAAAGAGCTCTTCTGTCTCATTACCCATCATGCCTCTGTGCTGAGCCTCCCACATTTACATGCTGAGTGTCTCTCAGGACGCCCACGAGCAAGGCATCAACGCGGTGCGGTTCAGCTGCAGCTCGGACCTGCTGGCCACCGGCGGAACCGACCGGGTCATCAAGCTGTGGGAGCTCCGAGTGGGTAAGCTGCTCCCGGGTCACATCGTGTCTTTGTGTGTAGTTGTGATGGTGACCTCACTGATGATGTCACCAGGCGCGCTGACGCACAGAGCGACGCTGGACGGCAGCACGGGGGGGATCACCTGCGTGCAGTTCGACCCGACGGTGAGTGCAGCGCCAGAACCCGATTCCCCGATTACAGAACCTGTGACATGATGCGTCTGTCTGCAGGGTCGGAGGGTCCTCGCCGCGTCCTACGATAAGTCGGCCTTGCTGTGGCGGCTGGATGACGCCACGCCCAAAGTGAGCGGCTCAACGGTTAACACCACTAGTTAACGCCACTAGTTAACTCCACTAGTTAACTCCACTAGTTAACTCCACTAGTTAACTCTCACTGTGTCTCTGTGTGTGTGTGTGTGTGTGTGTGTGTGTGTGTGTGTGTGTGTGTGTGTGTGTGTGTGTGTGTGTCTGTGTGTGTGTGTGTCTCTGTGTGTGTGTGTGTGTCTGTGTGTGTGTGTGTCTCTGTGTGTGTGTGTGTGTGTGTGTGTCTCTGTGTGTGTCTGTGTGTGTGTGTGTCTCTGTGTGTGTGTGTGTGTGTGTCTCTCTGTGTGTGTGTGTGTGTGTGTGTCTCTGTGTGTGTGTGTGTGTGTGTGTCTCTGTCTGTGTGTGTGTGTCTCTGTGTGTGTGTGTGTGTGTGTGTGTGTCTCTGTGTGTGTCTCTGTGTGTGTGTGTGTCTCTGTGTGTGTGTTTCTGTGTGTGTGTGTGTGTCTCTGTGTGTGTGTGTGTGTGTGTGTGTGTCTCTGTGTGTGTCTCTGTGTGTGTGTGTGTCTCTGTGTGTGTGTTTCTGTGTGTGTGTGTGTGTCTCTGTGTGTGTGTGTGTGTGTCTCTGTGTGTGTGTGTGTGTCTGTCTGTGTGTGTGTGTTTCTGTGTGTGTGTGTCTCTGTGTGTGTGTTTCTGTGTGTGTGTGTGTGTCTCTGTGTCTGTGTGTGTGTGTGTGTGTGTGTGTCTCTGTGTGTGTGTGTGTCTCTGTGTGTGTGTCTCTGTGTGTGTGTGTGTCTCTGTGTGTGTGTGTGTGTCTCTGTGTGTGTGTGTGTGTCTGTCTGTGTGTGTGTGTGTGTGTGTCTCTGTGTGTGTGTGTGTCTGTGTGTGTGTGTGTGTCTCTGTGTGTGTGTGTGTGTGTGTGTCTCTGTGTGTGTCTGTGTGTGTCTGTGTGTGTGTGTCTGTGTGTGTGTGTGTGTGTCTCTGTGTGTGTGTGTGTGTGTGTGTGTGTCTCTCAGGTGACTCTGACTGGTCACAGCAGGAAGGTGACGGCGGCCCGGTTCACCTGTGTTTCCCACCAGGTGGTGACAGGAAGTGCCGACCGGACCATCCGTCTGTGGGACCTGCACCGAGCTGCCTGTGAGCTGAGCTCCGTACTCGCTGCTGATTGGCTGAGGCTGGCGCCAGGTGTGTTAACGTGCGCTGTGTGTGCAGGTGTGCAGCAGGCGGAGGTGGCGTCGTTCTGCAGCGACCTGGTTTGTTCCGAGAGCAGCATCATCAGCGGACACTTCGACTGTAAGATCAGAGTCTGGGACAGCAGGTAGCTCCTCCTCCTCTTCAGTCTGTTTCCATGGCGACTCCCTGTCTCCCTCTGTTACCTAGCAACAGCTCTGCTCACACAGTTTCTGTGAGCTCTAACCTGAACACGTATGAACTGGAGGATCATAGCTTCTGGGTTTGTTCTGTTGGTTCTGGGTTTGTTCTGTTGGTTCTGGGTTTGTTCTGTTGGTTCTGGGTTTGTTCTGGTTGTTGGTTCTGGGTTTGTTCTGTTGGTTCTGGGTTTGTTCTGTTGGTTCTGGGATTGTTCTGTTGGTTCTGGGTTTGTTCTGTTGGTTCTGGGTTTGTTCTGTTGGTTCTGGGTTTGTTCTGTTGGTTCTGGGTTTGCTCCGTTTGACACCGTTTCTGAACCTCCTCTCAGGGCGGTGAGCTGCGTCCAGGAGCTTCCCGCTCAGGGTAAAGTCACCTCATTGGACCTCAGCTGCGACCACCGCCAGCTGCTCAGCTGTTGCCGTGACGACTGCCTCCAGCTGGTGGACCTGAGGAGATGGAGCCACGACCGCATGTGCTTCAGGTACAGGCTTCAGGGCGTTTGTGACGGACTCTGCTGTCCTGTTTGTCAGACTGACCCGGTGCGTGTGTTTCAGAGCCGAAGGCTTCAAGTGTGGCAGCGACAGCACCAAGGCTGTGATCAGGTGAGTCAGAACATCTCAGGTCCGCACAGTCCAACCGAGCCCAGAGTTTACTGTCAGAACCACAGCTGTCCTCACCGCCCGCTCTCTGCCTGCAGCCCTGACGGCTGCTACCTGGCGGCCGGCTCAGCGGACGGAACCGTTTACATCTGGAACGTTTCCACCGGCAACCTGGAGACCCGCCTACCTGACCAGCACAGGTGACCATCTGACTGGTACCATCAGAATATCAGGTTCTGAATGTTTAGCTTCTGTTTCTTTATAAGGATTAATCAGAACCTCAGAGACCGATCGACGTGTTCACGGCCCAGAATTTGAGGGACGGTTCTGTTGAGTTTGTGCTGAAAAATGAAACGTGGAATGAACCGATTCAGATCAATTCAGTTCAGTTTCACTTAAAAAGCATTAAATCACAACAAATGTCACCTCAGGGTCAGTTTAAACCAATTAGAGTCAGTTTAAACCAATTAGAGTCCAGTTCAAACCAATTAGAGTCCAGTTCAAACCAATTAGAGTCCAGTTCAAACCAATTAGAGTCCAGTTCAAACCAATTAGAGTCCAGTTCAAACCAATTAGAGTCCAGTTCAAACCAATTAGAGTTTAGTTCAAACCAATTAGAGTCCAGTTCAAACCAATTAGAGTCCAGTTCAAACCAATTAGAGTCCAGTTCAAACCAATTAGAGTCCAGTTCAAACCAATTAGTTTAATTCAAACCAATTAGAGTCCAGTTCAAACCAATTAGAGTCCAGTTCAAACCAATTAGAGTCCAGTTCAAACCAATTAGAGATCAGTTCAAACCAATTAGAGTCCAGTTCAAACCAATTAGAGTCCAGTTCAAACCAATTAGAGTCCAGTTCAAACCAATTAGAGTTTAGTTCAAACCAATTAGAGTCCAGTTCAAACCAATTAGAGTCCAGTTCAAACCAATTAGAGTCCAGTTCAAACCAATTAGAATCCAGTTCAAACCAATTAGAGTTTAGTTCAAACCAATTAGAGTCCAGTTCAAACCAATTAGAGTCCAGTTCAAACCAATCAGAGTCCAGTTCAAACCAATTAGAGATCAGTTCAAACCAATTAGAGATCAGTTCAAACCAATTAGAGTCCAGTTCAAACCAATTAGAGTCCAATTCAAACCAATTAGAGTCCAGTTCAAACCAATTAGAGTCCAGTCCAAACCAATTAGAGTCCAGTCCAAACCAATTAGAGTTTAGTTCAAACCAATTAGAGTCCAGTTCAAACCAATTAGAGTCCAGTTCAAACCAATTAGAGTTTAGTTCAAACCAATTAGAGTCCAGTTCAAACCAATTAGAGTCCAGTCCAAACCAATTAAAGTCCAGTCCAAACCAATTAGAGTTTAGTTCAAACCAATTAGAGTCCAGTTCAAACCAATTAGAGTCCAGTTCAAACCAATTAGAGTTTAGTTCAAACCAATTAGAGTCCAGTTCAAACCAATTAGAGTCCAGTCCAAACCAATTAGAGTCCAGTTCAAACCAATTAGAGTCCAGTCCAAACCAATTAGAGTCCAGTCCAAACCAATTAGAGTCCAGTTCCAACCAATTAGAGTTCAGTTCAAACCAATTAGAGTCCAGTTCAAACCAATTAGAGTCCAGTTCAAACCAATTAGAGTCCAGTTCCAACCAATTAGAATCCAGTTCAAACCAATTAGAGATCAGTTCAAACCAATTAGAGTCCAGTTCCAACCAATTAGAGTCCAGTTCAAACCAATTAGAGTCCAGTTCAAACCAATTAGAGTCCAGTTCAAACCAATTAGAGATCAGTTCAAACCAAATAGAGTTTAATTCAAACCAATTAGAGTCCAGTTCAAACCAATTAGAGTCCAGTTCAAACCAATTAGAGTCCAGTTCAAACCAATTAGAGTTTAGTTCAAACCAATTAGAGTTTAGTTCAAACCAATTAGAGTCCAGTTCAAACCAATTAGAGTTTAGTTCAAACCAATTAGAGTTTAGTTCAAACCAATTAGAGATCAGTTCAAACCAATTAGAGTTTAGTTCAAACCAATTAGAGTCCAGTTCAAACCAATTAGAGTCCAGTTCAAACCAATTAGAGTCCAGTTCAAACCAATTAGAGTCCAATTCAAACCAATTAGAGTTCAGTTCAAACCAATTAGAGTCCAGTCCAAACCAATTAGAGTTTAGTTCAAACCAATTAGAGTCCAGTTCAAACCAATTAGAGTCCAGTTCAAACCAATTAGAGTTTAGTTCAAACCAATTAGAGTCCAGTTCAAACCAATTAGAGTCCAGTTCAAACCAATTAGAGTCCAGTTCCAACCAATTAGAATCCAGTTCAAACCAATTAGAGATCAGTTCAAACCAATTAGAGTCCAGTTCAAACCAATTAGAGTCCAGTCCAAACCAATTAGAGTCCAGTCCAAACCAATTAGAGTTTAGTTCAAACCAATTAGAGTCCAGTTCAAACCAATTAGAGTCCAGTTCAAACCAATTAGAGTCCAGTTCCAACCAATTAGAATCCAGTTCAAACCAATTAGAGATCAGTTCAAACCAATTAGAGTCCAGTTCCAACCAATTAGAATCCAGTTCAAACCAATTAGAGTCCAGTTCCAACCAATTAGAGTCCAGTTCAAACCAATTAGAGTCCAGTTCAAACCAATTAGAGTCCAGTTCCAACCAATTAGAGTCCAGTTCAAACCAATTAGAGTCCAGTTCAAACCAATTAGAGTTTAATTCAAACCAATTAGAGTCCAGTTCAAACCAATTAGAGTCCAGTTCAAACCAATTAGAGTTCAGTTCAAACCAATTAGAGATCAGTTCAAACCAATTAGAGTCCAGTTCAAACCAATTAGAGTCCAGTTCAAACCAATTAGAGTTTAATTCAAACCAATTAGAGTCCAGTTCAAACCAATTAGAGTCCAGTTCAAACCAATTAGAGTTTAGTTCAAACCAATTAGAATCCAGTTCAAACCAATTAGAGATCAGTTCAAACCAATTAGAGTCCAGTTCAAACCAATTAGAGTCCAGTTCCAACCAATTAGAGTCCAGTTCAAACCAATTAGAGTCCAGTTCAAACCAATTAGAGTTTAATTCAAACCAATTAGAGTCCAGTTCAAACCAATTAGAGTCCAGTTCAAACCAATTAGAGTTTAGTTCAAACCAATTAGAGTTTAGTTCAAACCAATTAGAGTTTAGTTCAAACCAATTAGAGTTTAGTTCAAACCAATTAGAGTCCAGTTCAAACCTGGGAGCTGCATATGTGTTTATGGGTTAAAACCCAGTTTGGAACCATTACAGCTGTTCAGCGTTCAGTAAAAAATCAGCTGAAGTCATTCATAGAAGGTATAAATATGTTGTTTCAGCTTTTAAATCGTATAAATGTGAGTGTCCCTGGAACAGGAATATTTCAGTTTAACACCACATATAAATGTCAGACTGCTCCTTTAACGGCGCCTGTCCTCCCTCAGTGCGTCCATCAGCGCCGTGGCCTGGTCTCTGTCCGGAGAGTACGTCGTCAGCGTGGACAAGAGCAGGCGGGCCGTGCTCTGGAGCGACCTCTGACCTTTGACCCGGCTGGACGTCGGCAGGTTTCCCTCAAACATCAGAAGAACCCTCCTGGGAAGTCTCCACCGGTTTCACCTTCAGTTCTGTTCGCAGAGTTCAGCCGACATGTCGGCTTCTTTTCTACCTGGAAACAGGTAAACAAAGAGCTTCGGCTCCAGAAAGCAGAGTTTAAGGAATTTGAAAAATGAAAAAAACGCAACGTTTCAGGGACCAACAGTTGAAGAACCTTTTGAGGTCCAGAACAGAACGTCCTCCTCAGTTCTGATTCTCTGAGAGGTTCCACCTTTCTTTTGACTACGGGTGTAAAAATCCAGGAGGATCGACCAATCAGAAACATCCAAACTGCAGCCCTCCTCAGCCCCGCCTCCTGGTCACATGACTTCACTTCAGGACAAACAAGACAAAGCTCCTGGAAACATGTGGTGTTCCTCTCTCTGTATGTGAAGTTCATCAGAACAGAACCAAGCAGCATTACGGCGGTGCCGCCCCATAATGCATTGCACCGTGATGTCAGTTGGAGCTCCAACAGGCTGCAGATAAAAAGGGAAAAATACTGAGTCTGACCCGGTTTATGAAGGCAGTAAATTTAATGACCTAATCTGCACCTGATGACATCACTGATGACATCACTGATGACATCACTGATGACATCACTGCGTGGTGGTGCCTTGGATTCCACTTCTCATAAACACTGGATTCTGAACTTATTTCCACGGTTTTCTTTTCTTTTTTCCTTTTTCATCCTTTTCTGAGTTCATGAACAGAATTATGAACAAAGCTGCTCCAACTTCTGACCTTTTTCATGATTTTCTGTCATTTTATCCACAAAAAACCAACAGAAAATCAGTGAAATGAACGTCAGGAAGAATCAGTAAAAAGTCTTTAATCAGATCCTGATTCTTCAGTGTCTGAGTGGCCAAGAACTGGTGTTTAAATCTGTTAGTTTCATCTGTTCATATCTGTTAGTTTGTTCTCAGAGTCCAGAAATCATCAGTTAGGAGGAGGAACAGCAGCTCAGCATCTGTCACATCTGTCTCCTCGACAGCCAACAGGCTCATTAAAGTGTCTGACCCCCCCCCGGTTCACTTCATCAGTACTCAGAGAAACCCAGTCCTCATTACTGCTGACACACTGGTTTCCATTCGACCCGTTTAAAGCCCCGCCCTCCCCGACCCGTCACTCTCTGAGGGAAACTGTCACCCTCTGAATCTTCATCAAACACTTCCTGTTAGCTGCATGAGCTAACGGCCAAACACTTCCTGTTAGCTGCATGAGCTAATAGCCAAACACATCCTGTTAGCTGCATGAGCTAACGGCCAAACACTTCCTGTTAGCTGCATGAGCTAATAGCCAAACACATCCTGTTAGCTGCATGAGCTAAGGGCCAAACACTTCCTGTTAGCTGCATGAGCTAACGGCCAAACACTTCCTGTTAGCTGCATGAGCTAACGACCAAACACTTCCTGTTAGCTGCATCAGCTAACGGCCAAACAGTTCCTGTTAGCTGCATGAGCTAATAGCCAAACACTTCCTGTTAGCTGCATCAGCTAACAGCCAAACACTTCCTGTTAGCTGCATGAGCTAACAGCCAAACACTTCCTGTTAGCTGCATAAGCTAACGACCAAACACTTCCTGTTAGCTGCATCAGCTAACGGCCAAACAGTTCCTGTTAGCTGCATGAGCTAACGGCCAAACAGTTCCTGTTAGCTGCATGAGCTAACGGCCAAACACTTCCTGTTAGCTGCATGAGCTAATAGCCAAACACTTCCTGTTAGCTGCATCAGCTAACGGCCAAACAGTTCCTGTTAGCTGCATGAGCTAACGGCCAAACAGTTCCTGTTAGCTGCATGAGCTAATAGCCAAACACTTCCTGTTAGCTGCATGAGCTAATAGCCAAACACTTCCTGTTAGCTGCATGAGCTAACGGCCAAACACTTCCTGTTAGCTGCATCAGCTAACGGCCAAACAGTTCCTGTTAGCTGCATGAGCTAACGGCCAAACACTTCCTGTTAGCTGCATGAGCTAATAGCCAAACACTTCCTGTTAGCTGCATGAGCTAACGGCCAAACACTTCCTGTTAGCTGCATGAGCTAACAGCTTCACTGGTACAGCATTTTATTTCAATCATCAGTTTACTGAAATATTTTGAACATGAAGACACTTTAATTCATGGATAATTCAGATAAAACATGTCTGTTATCTGGTGTTAATGTGGGACTTTTAGCATGTTTTATTCAGGGTGGGGAGGTGAAGGGGTTGAGAAAAAACAGGGACTGAACAAAGGAACAGTGAGTAACTTTGAGAGTACCTGGTACCTTTGGGGGCGGGGCTTGCAGAGACTACTATTTCTGATTGGTCGAGTAATCCCTCTATGTTATTTCTGCCATTTAATCTCCACCACAGCTGGTGGAATCGGTCCTGTTGGAGCTGCATTCAGCAGCTCAGACCCGCCACAGACACCGGCGCCGCACAGCTGCTCCTATCGTTTCCTGTCGGAACAAAATGAAAAACCTGAGCTCTAAAAGACTTTGTTTGCTGGGAGAAAAGAGAAAAGAGATGCAGCTTTAGGGCGTGATGAGTTCCTGGGAGGGTTTCTAAGGTGGAAAAGGGAATTAGTTTTAGGTCCGATTGTACCGGGATAGAAGCTATTGCTGGTTCTGAAACCTCAGATCCACAACTGAACTGGAGAAAAGGGAATTTATGTCAGATACACGCTGCTCTTTGCTCTCAGCAGTGGAGTTAATCCAAAGCGACCGGCTGCAGGCTCAGAGGGATCCAGGCAGAACCGAGGCAGTGTTCAGAGTCCAGGTTTTTATCCCCTGCTGGGTGGTCCACATTTGGGTTCCATACAAAACCGAACAGAACTTAAATAAAAGTTCTCTTCTAACCCTAATGATCTGAAATCTGAACAAATAATCCAACTAAACCCATAAATAAGGGTCAGAAATCATCTTCAGGAGGACGGAGGTGGCGTCCACTTCCACACACATTCCTGTTTATACCAAAATGGTTCCAGTTCTGGTTCAGTTCTGGGTCCTCTCCAACAGGAAAGTAGTCCCAGATCAGCACCAACTGCATTTACTAGTCTAGATCCAAGAGCTTCATCCATCAGGGGGCGGGGTGAGAAAGACCAGCCAGTCCAACTGAAACTTTGTGACCTCCAGAACCAGTGTAGTTCTGCTCTGTCTGATCCAACAGGGAGAACATGAAAAACTGGACCAGTTCTGAACCGGCTGAAGTACCAGAACCTGGTTGGAAGAGGAACTCTGACTGGGACTAATTTCTGGTTTTAGTTGGTCGAAAATGAGAACTGGTTCTGCTGACACAAGGCTAGAATCTACAAAAGTTCTGCGTTTTTGGACCATCTGGCCCTCCACTTCCATCAGTGTCTCCATCCCTCAGAGAGTCTCTGTTAAACAGCCTGACCCGGTCCGTGTGGGTCCTGGTTAAGCTCAGAGATAACTGAGTCCTGGTGGCAGGTTTCTGTTGGACCTGTGGTCCAGTTTGGACCTTTGATCATTAAAGAAGCTAAAATCTGAACTAACCCGTTTGTTGTTTTTCTGACTGGTTCCTGGTTCTGTCCAGATGTTCCGGCTGATGGTTTCACTCTAAAACCAACAGTTTGTTGTGTTTTCAGTGTTATTTATTCCTGTTTGACCTTTGGGGCCTTAAAGGGAGGATCTGTGTGAAGTTTAATTCATTTGAAATATTCTAACATTAAAACTTTAATCACCTGTGAACATCTGTGTCTGTGAAATGATTTTAGAACCAGTCTGAGTCTCAGCAGCTTGTTGGATTACATATGAAGCGTCCAGCTTACAACTTCCCAGGAACTTTGGTCACATCGACAAGGAAAAAGAACCTTTTCAGCTCATGTTGTGTTTGCTTTGGTCCGGTTCTGCCCAGTTTAAGTCATAGTTCAAATGGTTTCCCAGTGTGAACGCCACCACACTTTAAAGCTGATCAAAGTGTTCACAGTGACAGTTTGATGATGGCGTTCCTTTAAAAACAGGCGCTTCCTGGTATTTATTTGGTCCAAACTCTCCGTTTTCCATTTAGCTGTTTCAGATCTGATGCTTCTTTTCTTTGAGCTCGTCGATCTTCAAAAGAAAAGGAAAACCCAACCAACACGTTAAAGCTAAGGCTGGAGGCAGGACCAAGTGATTATGCTGCTGCTGCTGCTGCTTCTTCTTCTTCTGCTGCTTCTGCTGCTGCTTCTTCTTCTGCTGCTGCTGCTTCTTCTTCTTCTGCTGCTGCTGCTTCTTCTTCTGCTGCTACTGCTGCTGCTGCTGCTGCTTCTTCTTCTGCTGCTGCTTCTTCTTCTGCTGCTGCTGCTGCTGCTGCTGCTGCTGCTGCTTCTTCTTCTTCTGCTGCTGCTGCTGCTTCTTCTGCTGCTGCTGCTGCTGCTGCTGCTTCTTCTTCTGCTGCTTCTTCTGCTGCTGCTGCTTCTGCTGCTGCTGCTTCTTCTTCTGCTGCTTCTTCTTCTGCTGCTGCTACTTCTTCTGCTGCTGCTTCTTCTTCTGCTGCTACTGCTGCTGCTTCTTCTTCTTCTGCTGCTGCTGCTGCTTCTTCTTCTGCTGCTGCTACTGCTGCTGCTGCTGCTGCTGCTTCTTCTTCTTCTGCTGCTGCTGCTGCTTCTTCTGCTGCTTCTTCTTCTGCTGCTGCTTCTGCTGCTGCTGCTTCTGCTGCTGCTGCTTCTTCTTCTGCTGCTTCTTCTTCTGCTGCTTCTTCTTCTGCTGCTGCTTCTTCTTCTGCTGCTTCTTCTTCTGCTGCTACTGCTGCTGCTGCTTCTTCTTCTGCTGTTGCTTCTTCTGCTGCTGCTGCTGCTGCTTCTTCTTCTGCTGCTGCTGCTGCTGCTTCTTCTTCTGCTGCTGCTGCTACTTAAATAAGTCATTCAAATTAATGAAAGTTAAGCTATAGTTTATGTAACAGAAAACCTATTATTACTATTACTTGGGACTAGAATCAATCTGTTTAATGCGCATCACAAGTAGACGATCAAATCAAAATGATTAAACACATTAAAGTAAAATAAAAACAATAATAGATGCATCATAAAGCCATAAATAATGCTGTATGAATGTGTTGGGGAGGTTAAATCATCTTCAACAATTAGAATAATTAATCTTGACAGAACAGACGTGTCTTCAGTCTATATTTACCTCATATCTGGCAAGATGCCGGTCAGTCACAGAGTTTATTATTTGTCGGCTCAGACCAGAAACAGTCGGTGAGTAACATTATTTTAACAACATTCAGTTGTTTTTACTGCCCCTGATGTTCAGACTCTCATTTAAAACACACAAAAAAACAGCTAAAAAGTGAGTTGATGAAACCTTTTATCTGTTTTTAAAGTTTCCTGTCGCCTTTTCCTAATCTTCTAAAAACTGTGATGGAAGCCCAGCTGGTGCTGCTTTCCAGAATGTTACCAATAGCTGAAGTGCAGCACAGGAACGGATCAGACCAGGGCTTGATGTGAACGCCAGGGGCCTCATGTACAAAGGGTGCTTACGCTCAAAAAAGTGGAAGTTGGAAGACTTTATAAATGGTGTAATAAGGAGAGAGCGTGTGTTCAGAGACTGAGAGGATTTGCATGATGACAACTGGCTCATCAGCCGTTTTGAGGGCAATCCTCCTGGAACTGAAACAGCGAGGAGCCGTGCGCTGCTCGTGCACAGGTGACGTGCTCGCTGGGGTTTAAGCAACCGGGGCATTCAGAGGGAACTGCCAACCGATTGGGACTGTGCCAGTCGAC
Organism: Leuresthes tenuis; assembly: GCF_036924035.1. NCBI lineage: Eukaryota > Metazoa > Chordata > Actinopteri > Atheriniformes > Atherinopsidae > Leuresthes > Leuresthes tenuis. Next base: position 717,724 of record NW_027325363.1, on the reverse strand, counting down.
CCTGAGCCGAGCCGAGTGGGAGAATTATCTGCATCTCAGCAGGTGTATCAAATTCCCACAATGCAGTTCAACAGGCCAACATTGAAGCGCAATTTGAAGCGAGAGCCGGTTTTCTTAATGTAATCAGAGCTATCGACTGCACACACAGAGTGCTATAAAAGCCCATCACATGAGGAATTTGTATATCAACAAGAAACATTTTCATTCCATCAATGTACAGATTGTATGTGATGTGCAAATGCTTTGTTGGGGGGGAGCTGGTTCAACGCATGATTCATACATTCAGTAACAGAACTGTTGGGAACAGACTACAACCTGGCACTGTGCGCGGTGGGTGGCTTCTTGGTGAGTAACCCCCCCCCTCCAGTTTCTATCCCATCTTCACAGCATCATAGTTGGTGGTTAAAGTTAGTAACTTGCTGTTTTTTACTGGTTAAACAACAACTAAAGATCTTTCTAACAAGCCCCTGATCGTCTCTGTGTGCAAATGTTAATAACTCTGTGCCTAAAGTGTGAAATGTCTGAATCAGCCTCACCTTTTCCCCGGCGCACTTCTGCTCTGGTTACTGTATGAACATGTTTGTTGTGAGTTACACAAATACAGGTATTTACCTTTAATCAGAGTCACCTACACTCCCACACCCACCACCTGAGAGAGCAGTGTCACCCATCGTTGGGCCGACTCACTGTTCAAACACGGTGGGCCCCTCTTCTCCTGGCCCCCCACCTGTTTTGGCCACACTTCGGCGGTGGGCAGCCAGTCTCCGCTTCACCTTAATATCAGACCACTTCTTCTTCACCTCTGCTTGTGTCTCAGACCCACAGCATTAAAGCCCCCCCCCCCCCCCCCCCCCCACACACACACACACACACACACACACACTCCTCTTACGTTTGCTGCTTGTATCGTAGGACAGCTGCCAAAGAACACATTTTTGTGGGCCTCCACATCAGAAAGTAGCACCTCCATCTAGATTTCCGTTAAGTTCTTAAGTTTTTCCCGTCTTACTCATTCTTTTTGCTTTATTTTCTGATCGTGCAAAGAGAGGAGTCTCCGACATGTGCGCTCAATTCCACGTTGATTGGGATGTACAAAATAAATGTGCTTGGATTCACGCATTGATACACCCGGGTATTTTGGTACATTGGAGGGCATTTCGGTTTGAGCGTCCGCCATGTTTCAGTAGGAAAGCCACACAAGTCTTTGTACATGAGGCCCCAGATGTCTTCAGAGTTTTAAGGTTGTTGAGAATCAAAGCAAAGCAGCTGTGGAACACATTAGTTCAACGACAGCAGCTGGATGTCAGACTGACTGCAGCTGTAACTGCAGAACTCATCCTGTCGTGCTCGGAGGCGTTTTTCCTCATGACAGACTGTTGAAGAAATGTCATCGAGGTTTAAAAATATGAGGTGATGATGAGGACGAGGACAGGCTTCGGCCCTTCAGGCTGTTTGACACAGAGGTCATTAATGATGAAACAGGAAGCAGCTGCTGCCTCCGAGCAGACCCACAGCTGCACAGTGAAACCACTGATCAGGATCAGCAGTTTTGATCAAATTGATTATTTACTTTGAGTTTCTCTTCTCTTTCAGCCTCAGACTTGTTTCAACTCGTGCTGCTGCAAAGACAAAAATCCCAAAAGTGGGTTTCATTTTTTGAAAATGTCATAAAATGCTTGATCCACCTGGATGAAGTTAATTTAGCTTTTTTAATGTTTCTCATGATGCACACAGCTGCTCTTGATTCTGTCAGAGGAGGTCGGGCTCCTCCTAGAATTAGAACAAGCAGAGGTCCTCATACTGAGCCTTGTGGTGCACCTCAGGAGTGAAGCAGAACATGCTCTGGTTCTGCTTTAAAGGATCCGATGAAGGGCACAGAAACTGACTCCTCTTCTTCGTCATTTTGAGCTTCATCTCCACCTGCAGAGCTTACAAACACTTTAACTAATAAGATGTTACAAAACAACCTTTGTGTGGTCCTGAGTATTTATTTTTCATGTTTATGTCATGATTTACTGACCAGGAGTAAAGGAACTGACCAGAGAACCAACAGGAACTGACAAGAGAACCAACAGGAACTGACAAGAGAACCAACAGGAACTGACCAGAGAACCAACAGGAAGTGACAAGAGAACCAATAGGAACTGACAAGAGAACCAACAGGAACTGACCAGAGAACCAACAGGAAGTGACAAGAGAACCAATAGGAACTGACAAGAGAACCAACAGGAAGTGACAAGAGAACCAATAGGAAGTGACAAGAGAACCAACAGGAACTGACCAGAGAACCAATAGGAACTGACAAGAGAACCAACAGGAAGTGACAAGAGAACCAATAGGAAGTGACAAGAGAACCAACAGGAAGTGACAAGAGAACCAATAGGAACTGACAAGAGAACCAACAGGAACTGACCAGAGAACCAATAGGAAGTGACAAGAGAACCAATAGGAACTGACCAGAGAACCAACAGGAAGTGACAAGAGAACCAATAGGAAGTGACAAGAGAACCAACAGGAACTGACCAGAGAACCAACAGGAAGTGACAAGAGAACCAACAGGAACTTACCAGAGAACCAACAGGAAGTGACAAGAGAACCAACAGGAACTGACCAGAGAACCAACAGGAACTGACCAGAGAACCAACAGGAAGTGACAAGAGAACCAACAGGAAGTGACCAGAGAACCAACAGGAAGTGACCAGAGAACCAACAGGAAGTGACAAGAGAACCAAAAGGAACTGACCAGAGAACCAATAGGAACTGACCAGAGAACCAACAGGAACTGACCAGAGAACCAATAGGAACTGACCAGAGAACCAACAGGAACTGACCAGAGAACCAATAGGAACTGACCAGAGAACCAACAGGAACTGACCAGAGAACCAACAGGAAGTGACCAGAGAACCAACAGGAAGTGACCAGAGAACCAACAGGAAGTGACAAGAGAACCAACAGGAACTGACCAGAGAAGCAATAGGAACTGACAAGAGAACCAACAGGAACTGACCAGAGAACCAACAGGAACTGACCAGAGAACCAACAGGAACTGACCAGAGAACCAACAGGAACTGACCAGAGAACCAATAGGAACTGACAAGAGAACCAACAGGAACTGACCAGAGAACCAACAGGAACTGACCAGAGAACCAACAGGAACTGACCAGAGAACCAACAGGAACTGACCAGAGAACCAACAGGAACTGACCAGAGAACCAACAGGAACTGACCAGAGAACCAATAGGAACTGACCAGAGAACCAACAGGAAGTGACCAGAGAACCAACAGGAAGTGACCAGAGAACCAACAGGAAGTGACAAGAGAACCAACAGGAACTGACCAGAGAACCAACAGGAAGTGACAAGAGAACCAACAGGAACTGACCAGAGAAGCAATAGGAACTGACAAGAGAACCAATAGGAACTGACAAGAGAACCAACAGGAACTGACCAGAGAACCAACAGGAACTGACCAGAGAACCAACAGGAACTGACCAGAGAACCAACAGGAACTGACCAGAGAACCAATAGGAACTGACAAGAGAACCAACAGGAACTGACCAGAGAACCAACAGGAACTGACCAGAGAACCAACAGGAACTGACCAGAGAACCAACAGGAACTGACCAGAGAACCAACAGGAACTGACCAGAGAACCAACAGGAACTGACCAGAGAACCAATAGGAACTGACCAGAGAACCAACAGGAACTGACCAGAGAACCAATAGGAACTGACCAGAGAACCAACAGGAACTGACCAGAGAACCAACAGGAACTGACCAGAGAACCAACAGGAAGTGACCAGAGAACCAACAGGAACTGACCAGAGAACCAATAGGAACTGACAAGAGAACCAACAGGAACTGACCAGAGAACCAACAGGAACTGACCAGAGAACCAACAGGAAGTGACCAGAGAACCAACAGGAACTGACCAGAGAACCAACAGGAACTGACCAGAGAACCAATAGGAACTGACCAGAGAGCCAACAGGAAGTGACAACAACACCTGACAGGTGACCTGGACAGCTCTGTTTCTGGTGAATCTAACACTGTGAACTGAAAAGTAAAACAGATTATCAGGAAAAACAAAGACACCAAAAGACAGAAAACCAACACACAGAAACATGGAGCTGGATTTCATAAAGTCCTGACCTGAAAATAACCTGAGGCACAGACTGAAGGCTGTTTCAGTTCAGTTTGGGGTTAAACACTCAGTTTCTTTATGGAGTCTGACAGGTGAGGGCATTAAATTCAGTAAAATGTGTTTCATTCCAGAAGAAGCTGTGAACGGACGTTTTTCTTCTCTCCTGGTTTGAACAGATTTGGTAGTTTCAGTGGAGGGCAGCGAGATGTGAAAGACAGAAATACAGCGTGGCCTCTGGGCTGTTTGAACACATCTTACTGCTAATGAGGGGGAGGAAGGAGAGGAGGAGCAGCAGCCTTCACTCGGTCGCAGCTCAGAAGGAGGTTATTCCTCCCGCTGAGCACAATCTGACGGCATGACGACGGCTTCCTGAGACACACACATCCTCCCCTCAGTTTCCACGGTGACGGCATCCCCCCATCCTCCTCCTCTTCTTCCTCCTCCATCTCTCCGTCCGGCTGCTGTCGGCTCATCGGCTTCGTCAGGATGGGAGATAAAGGAACGAGGTAAGCTTTGATGTGTGTGTGTGTGAGGAAACACCCTGAGCTGCTCGGTGTGTTCACGGCGCTCTGCTGGTTCTGCTGGTTCTGCTGGTTCTGCTGGTTCTGCTGGTTCTGTGGAGCTGTTTTTGTCTGTGTTGCACCATTACATAACGTTGTGTCAGAACCTGTGTGACGTCTGTGTGTGGGGGGGGGGGTCACATGTAATCAGATTACTGTTAGACACGAGGAGACTGTTGAATAAAACCAGAAGACTTTGTTAAAAGCGTCGGATCTTTAGGTTCTGACTCCAAATGTGTTTGTTGTGGCCGTAAAGTGAAGCTGCAGCTGATCCATCATTAAATCAGACTGAAAACAAACCAGGATTCACATTTTATATCAGGAATATCCTTCTCATTTTCACCAGTTATTTGTTTCAGTCAAACCTGAACATAAACCCAGAATCTGAGGCAGAAACAGAGTTTTTCTCAGTTCTCAGCAGCTTTAAAGTGAATCTCTGGTCTGAGCTCCTTTATTCTCCAACACAGCCTGAACCCTCTGAGACCAGCTTTCTGTCATTTCTTTAAGGAGTCTTCAGGAATAGTTCTCCAGGCTTCTTGAAGGACATCCCAAAGCTCTTCTTTGGATGTGGGCTGCCTTTTGTTCCGTTCTCTGTCAGATGATCCCACACTGCTTCAATAATGTTGAGGTCCGGGCTCTGGGGAGGATTCATCCCTCCATAAGACCTGTTGCCACTGATTTTCAGTCCACTTCTTGTGTCATTTGGCACAGCTCAGCCTTTTCTCCCTGTTTCCCTTCCTTAAGAATGGCTTCTTGACAGCCACCCTTCCATGGAGACCATTTCTGATGAGGCTTGGGCCAACAGTAGATGGATCAGCTGAAGGTCCAGATGCATCTCTCAGGTCCTGTCAGGTCACAGCTGGATTTTTTCCTCTTTCTTAAGGACATCACTTTCAGATCCTGTTCATCTGCTGTAGATAGTTTTTTAGGCCTGACACTTCTTCTTTTGTCCTCCACTTGTCCAGTTTCCTCAAATGTTTTAAGGACACACTGCACACCATGCTGAGATATGCCAAGTTTTCAGCTAATAGCTCTTTGGGAATCACCTTGTTGCTGCAGAAATCCTATTTTCTGTCTGTCAAACTGTGTTTTCTTTGCTGTTTTTCATAGATGCAGCTAAAGAAATGGGAACAAATGATGTGTCTTTGTAACAAAGTGCCTAAAGATCCAGTTTAAAATGGCTTCTTTGCTAAGTTGTCTGTTCTGTGTCGACACAACACTGGTTCATCCCTTGAGTTAGGAGCCTTTTTTCTGCCTGAATGGGTCAAAGGTCAGAGTTCAGTGGCTGAACAAAGAAAAAACACTGAAAATGCTCAGGAACAAGGACTGAAGATGAGGGAAAAAGCAGAAAATGTGCAAAGAAAAACTGTGAAAGAGCTTCAGAAAGCTGCAGAACTGCTGATCAGGACTCTGGGTCAGGACTCTGGGTCGGGGCTGTCGATGTACCTGCGTTAACATCCATTGCTGTCGGTCATCTCGATCTCATGGGTTAAAGTTTGAAAGTTAAAAAACGTCCTGACCTGGAAACAGTTTCATTCCATCATAAAAGAATAAATCAAAGCTTTGTTCAAAATTGTTTCATTTATGACTGAATCTGCTGATTTTTCCTCAAACAAAGAGAGAAAATCCAAACAAACGGGCAGTTTTACATGATTTCAGAGCTGATTTATTCTTACAGTCCTGGTTTGTTGCATGTTGGCCTGATGGAGGCATCGTGGTAAAAGTCAGTGGTGAACAGTCCGGTTTTCTCCCCGTTTCAGATCAGTGGCTCTGTGGATTTATCCCAGCTTCATGCTGTGGGTGTTGCCTCTTCTGTGGGTGTTGCCTCTTCTGTGGGTGTTGCTCCTTCTGTGGGTGTTGCCTCTTCTGTGGGTGTTGCCTCTTCTGTGGGTGTTGCCTCTTCTGTGGGTGTTGCTTCTTCTGTGGGTGTTGCTTCTTCTGTGGGTGTTGCTCCTTCTGTGGGTGTTGCCTCTTCTGTGGGTGTTGCTCCTTCTGTGGGTGTTGCCTCTTCTGTGGGTGTTGCCTCTTCTGTGGGTGTTGCCTCTTCTGTGGGTGTTGCTTCTTCTGTGGGTGTTGCTCCTTCTGTGGGTGTTGCTCCTTCTGTGGGTGTTGCTTCTTCTGTGGGTGTTGCTCCTTCTGTGGGTGTTGCTCCTTCTGTGGGTGTTGCTCCTTCTGTGGGTGTTGCTCCTTCTGTGGGTGTTGCTTCTTCTGTGGGTGTTGCCTCTTCTGTGGGTGTTGCTCCTTCTGTGGGTGTTGCTTCTTCTGTGGGTGTTGCTCCTTCTGTGGGTGTTGCTCCTTCTGTGGGTGTTGCCTCTTCTGTGGGTGTTGCCTCTTCTGTGGGTGTTGCTCCTTCTGTGGGTGTTGCTCCTTCTGTGGGTGTTGCTCCTTCTGTGGGTGTTGCCTCTTCTGTGGGTGTTGCCTCTTCTGTGGGTGTTGCTCCTTCTGTGGGTGTTGCTCCTTCTGTGGGTGTTGCTTCTTCTGTGGGTGTTGCCTCTTCTGTGGGTGTTGCCTCTTCTGTGGGTGTTGCTCCTTCTGTGGGTGTTGCCTCTTCTGTGGGTGTTGCTCCTTCTGTGGGTGTTGCCCCTTCTGTGGGTGTTGCTCCTTCTGTGGGTGTTGCTCCTTCTGTGGGTGTTGCTTCTTCTGTGGGTGTTGCTTCTTCTGTGGGTGTTGCCTCTTCTGTGGGTGTTGCCCCTTCTGTGGGTGTTGCTCCTTCTGTGGGTGTTGCTCCTTCTGTGGGTGTTGCTCCTTCTGTGGGTGTTGCTCCTTCTGTGGGTGTTGCTTCTTCTGTGGGTGTTGCTCCTTCTGTGGGTGTTGCTCCTTCTGTGGGTGTTGCCTCTTCTGTGGGTGTTGCCTCTTCTGTGGGTGTTGCCTCTTCTGTGGGTGTTGCTTCTTCTGTGGGTGTTGCCTCTTCTGTGGGTGTTGCCTCTTCTGTGGGTGTTGCTTCTTCTGTGGGTGTTGCTCCTTCTGTGGGTGTTGCTCCTTCTGTGGGTGTTGCCTCTTCTGTGGGTGTTGCCTCTTCTGTGGGTGTTGCTTCTTCTGTGGGTGTTGCTCCTTCTGTGGGTGTTGCTCCTTCTGTGGGTGTTGCTTCTTCTGTGGGTGTTGCCTCTTCTGTGGGTGTTGCCTCTTCTGTGGGTGTTGCTCCTTCTGTGGGTGTTGCCTCTTCTGTGGGTGTTGCTTCTTCTGTGGGTGTTGCTCCTTCTGTGGGTGTTGCCTCTTCTGTGGGTGTTGCCTCTTCTGTGGGTGTTGCTCCTTCTGTGGGTGTTGCTCCTTCTGTGGGTGTTGCTCCTTCTGTGGGTGTTGCTTCTTCTGTGGGTGTTGCTCCTTCTGTGGGTGTTGCTCCTTCTGTGGGTGTTGCTCCTTCTGTGGGTGTTGCTCCTTCTGTGGGTGTTGCTCCTTCTGTGGGTGTTGCCTCTTCTGTGGGTGTTGCCCCTTCTGTGGGTGTTGCTTCTTCTGTGGGTGTTGCTTCTTCTGTGGGTGTTGCCTCTTCTGTGGGTGTTGCTCCTTCTGTGGGTGTTGCTCCTTCTGTGGGTGTTGCTCCTTCTGTGGGTGTATTTCGGTTGGTTCTTCAGGTTTGGGCTGAACACCTTTTAATGTTCTGGATCTTGCTGCTAAAGCTTCGGGTGGAAATGGGTTCAGTTTGTTTTTCTTAGTTTCCTGTTTTGTTTGGAAAGTTTCCAGCTTCCTGTTTTCCATCCTGTGTGTGAACAAAGTGCAGAACTGACAGAACTCCTGCTTTTATGGAGCTGAGGATCAGTGAATCAGAGCATTGATCAGTTAATCAGAGCATTGATCAGTTAATCAGAGCATTGATCAGTTAATCAGAGCATTGATCAGTTAATCAGAGCATTGATCAGTTAATCAGAGCATCGATCAGTTAATCAGAGCATTGATCAGTTAATCAGAGCATTGATCAGTTAATCAGAGCATTGATCAGTTAATCAGAGCATTGATCAGTTAATCAGAGCATCGATCAGTTAATCAGAGCATTGATCAGTTAATCAGAGCTTTGATCAGCAGCTCCTGGCTGCTTCTTACCCTCTTAGTTCCTGAGGAAGCAGGAAGGGTTCACTTAGTTTCTCACACCCTGCTGCTGTGTTCAGTGTCAGTTTTATCCAGTAAATAATGACTCTGGGTGTTTTTTCTTATGTCCTGATGCGTTAAACCTTTGAACTGTATTTCCTGCATGAATTGTCTTAAACCTTTTGGGTCGGAGCCGCTGAGGCCCGGTACCATCATCTAACCGGACTGGAGTCACATGGTCAGGCTTTGGGTGCAGGAACAGTTCAGATGATGCTGTTTGTGTCTGAAAACTGTGAAGAATGGAAACATTTGGACTCCGGTGTTGTTGCTCCTCTGTGAACATCCAGAACCGGTTCAGGTGACTCCAGAAGCAGAACTTTTAGAGGCCTCTGCAGCTCTGCCCCTGACAGAAAGCAGACTGCAGTCTTCCTCTCAGCTGCACCTGCAGGCTGGAACAGGGCTTCATTCATCCAAGCCCTGCTCTGAGGCAGGTTCCTGCAGCTCAGAAACAATCTGAGCTGCAGGAACGGTTCTGCTTCTGCTCTACCGGGATGTTGTTGTGTGTCTGAGTGTGTTTTCAGCCTCAATGATCTGACTGCGTGCTGTCAGGAGAATATTAATGAGTTCAGAGGGTTCAGTGCGACATACAGAGCAGCTCAGAGCTGCACACGAACGCCATTAAAGCTGCTGCGTTAATGCAAAGCTGTCGGTTTGTTCTGAGCCGGATCCGCTCGGCTCCTCTTCACCAGAACAAACTGAAAGCTGCTCCGCCTGAACCACCAGGAGCAGAAAAGCTGCTGCTCCTTGGTTCTGTCGGCAGAATTAAACTGTTTCTCAGATGTTTGCTGGCTTCTTCCTGTGAATATCTGTTAAAAGCTACAGCTGCTGATGTAAAACAAGCCAAAGTTTTCCATCCTCACAGTCCTGAGGCCAAAGGCAGTTTGACTTTCTGCTTCGTGTGAATCATCACAGCTGAGAGCAGGACTGAGTCTTCACACTTCACCGGACTCAGATCTGGGCTGAAACCTGACGCTGGAGAGGGAGGTTATATTCCCTGCATACTGTAGCGTATCTACAGAGCAGCGGGGGTGCAGGACGCAGCTTCCTCACCTCTCCAACCGCTTCATGTGGAGCCATGATGATGATGTCACCATGAGATCAAAGCAGGTTACAGAATGCAAATGGAAAAAAGCCACAAAGGAAATGTCTTTGAATTCAATACAACATAAAAAACTGCCTTGCTCATAGGTTTGGGGTAACGGGATCTCTGCAGCAGCTGTGATGTCATATTCCACCTCTAAAGCTTGATCTGATGGAGAAAACCATGAACAAAATCAGAGAGAATCAGAGAAAAAGTCTAAAGTTTGGGAGCATTTCAAAGAAAAGAGAAAATGCTGAACAGTGTGTCCACTGTAAAGCCAGTTAGCTTAGCACGATAGCACAGCCTCAATGCTGCAGCATCTCAGCAGGAAGCAGCCGGTTCACTCATCGGGTCCACTGAGCGGAACACATAAGGGAACATTTCACGTTAGCATTTCAGTGGAAACCAGATCTTTACCTCGATAGAGGGGGTCCGGGGAGTTCGACCATCCAGTTGTGTTTTGTGGACTTGGAGAAGGTTTAAGACCATGTCCCTCGAGGGGTTCTGCGGGAGCATGTGGTACCATAGTGGCTTTTCCAGGCTAATCAGTCCCTGTGTGACCAAAGTAAGAACCATCTCTGCATTCTGGGTCCAAAGCGGTTCTGGTTCACGGAGCGTGTTGGACTCCATCAGGGCTGCCCCTCGTCTCCGGTCCTGTTTGTGGTTTTCATGGACAGGATCTGGAGGTGTAGTCGGGGGGGGGGGGGGGGGTTCACAGCTCATCCGGGTCGGGATGAGTCTCTGCCTCAGCTGGAGCAGTTTCAGCATCTCTGGTTCTGGTTCTCAGTGATGGTGAGTTGGATCAGAGATGGACAGACGGATCGGGGCTTCGTCAGCAGTAATGAGGGCGCTGCTCCGGTCCGTTTGGTGAAGCTGAGCCGGAAGGAGAAGCTTTCAGGTTCCTGCTCCATCTTTGTTCCAACCCTCACCTGAGCTCACAGATCTGGGTTCTGACCCAAAGAATGAAGTGGATACAAGCGGCTCCTTCAGAGGGGGGCGGGGCTCAGCCTGAGAGATAGGGGGAGGAGCTCCACCATCTGGGGGGAGGAGCTCTACCATCCAGAGGGAGGAGCTCCACCATCCGGGGGGAGGAGCTCCAACATCCGGGGGGAGGAGCTCCACCATCTGGGGGGAGGAGCTCTACCATCCAGAGGGAGGAGCTCCACCATCCGGGGGGAGGAGCTCCAACATCCGGGGGGAGGAGCTCCACCATCCGGGGGGAGGAGCTCCACCATCCGGGGGGAGGAGCTCTACCATCCAGAGGGAGGAGCTCCACCATCCAGAGGGAGGAGCTCCAACATCCGGGGGGAGGAGCTCCAACATCCGGGGGGAGGAGCTCCACCATCCGGGGGGAGGAGCTCTACCATCAGGGTAGGGGCTGTGGAGGGATGGATGGGTTTCCCTCCTGGACCTGCTGGTTCTGTGGCCCGGCCTCAGATAAGAGGAAGATGATGGACGGACATGAGTTCCTCTTCTTGACATTTTCCAACAAGGTGACAGAAACTGTTCATGAAGTGACTGCAGAAGCTGTAGTTTTAGCCTCTGGCCGGCTCATATCAGCTCTGTGACAGTGAGCAATGAGCTGATTGGTTCTGAAGGTATTTGTAAGTGTTGGACGCTTCTGATGAAAACGGTTCCAGTTTGTTAATAAATGTCAGAGCGCAGCTCAGACTTTATCTCCTGGTATTGGCTCTTTATGTCTCACACAGAGCTCCTGGATTCGGCTCGTCGTTAAAAGCTTCGGTGTGATTAATGCTGCGCTCTGATCCAGCAAGGCTTAAAGTAATTAGTGAGATTTAAATCTAAGTCTGTCAGACAGCCAGTGAGGCAGCAGCAGGTTGAACTGATGAGCCGCCGTCAGCACGATGGCGGGGAGTTCTGACTGAGGTCAACAAAGACTGCAGCAGGTTCTCTGAGTGTTGGTCAGAGTTTAAACGAAGGTTTAACCTCCTGAAACAGTTTAACCTCCTGAAACAGCCACAGTTTAACCTCCTGAAACAGCCGCAGTTTAACCTCCTGAAACAGCCGCAGTTTAACCTCCTGAAACAGCCGCAGTTTAACCTCCTGAAACAGTTTAACCTCCTGAAACAGTTTAACCTCCTGAAACAGCCGCAGTTTAACCTCCTGAAACAGTTTAACCTCCTGAAACAGTTTAACCTCCTGAAACAGTCACAGTTTAACCTCCTGAAACAGCCACAGTTTAACCTCCTGAAACAGTTTAACCTCCTGAAACAGTTTAACCTCCTGAAACAGCTGCAGTTTAACCTCCTGAAACAGCCACAGTTTAACCTCCTGAAACAGTTTAACCTCCTGAAACAGTTTAACCTCCTGAAACAGTTTAACCTCCTGAAACAGTCACAGTTTAACCTCCTGAAACAGCCACAGTTTAACCTCCTGAAACAGTTTAACCTCCTGAAACAGTTTAACCTCCTGAAACAGCTGCAGTTTAACCTCCTGAAACAGCCACAGTTTAACCTCCTGAAACAGTTTAACCTCCTGAAACAGTCACAGTTTAACCTCCTGAAACAGCCACAGTTTAACCTCCTGAAACAGTTTAACCTCCTGAAACAGTTTAACCTCCTGAAACAGCTGCAGTTTAACCTCCTGAAACAGCCACAGTTTAACCTCCTGAAACAGTTTAACCTCCTGAAACAGTTTAACCTCCTGAAACAGTTTAACCTCCTGAAACAGTTTAACCTCCTGAAACAGTTTAACCTCCTGAAACAGTTTAACCTCCTGAAACAGATTAACCTCCTGAAACAGTTTAACCTCCTGAAACAGTTTAACCTCCTGAAACAGTTTAACCTCCTGAAACAGCCACAGTTTAACCTCCTGAAACAGCCGCAGTTTAACCTCCTGA